>NW_019396718.1:38067-83161 GCF_000591075.1 Eurytemora carolleeae
GTAACATTTTTAAATTGTTTGTTTTATTTAGTCAAAAATCGTTCTCTAGGAATATACCGGACTAGTGATGATGAAAGGAGCAGGGATGGACTAGTGATGATGAAAGGAGCAGGGATGGACTAGTGATGATGAAAGGAGCAGGGATGAACTAATGATGATGAAAGGAGCTGGGATGGACTAGTGATGATGAAGAAAAAAAGAGTAGAGATGAACTAGTGAGGGTCCAAAAATCGTCCTCTAGGAAATTACTGAACTAGTGAGGGGAAGAACAGGTAGAACTAGTGACGAGAAAAACAGGGATGATCTAGTTAGGAGAAGAGCAAGGATGATCTAGTGAGGAGAAGAGCGGGAATGAACTAGTGAGGAGAAGAGCAGGGATGAACTATTGAGGAGAAGAGCGGGGATGAACTAGTGAGGAGAAGAGCAGGGATGAACTTGTGGGAGGAGAAGAGCAGGGATGAACTAGTGAGGAGAAGTGCAGGGATGAACTAGTGAGGAGAAAAGCGGAGATTAACTAGTGAGGAGAAGAGCAGGGATGAACTTGTGAGAGGAGAAGAGCAGGGATGAACCTGTGAGGAGAAGAGTAGGGATGAACTTGAGAGAGGAGAAGAGCGGGGATGAACCAGTGAGGAGAAAAGCAGGGATGATCTAGTGAGGAGAAAAACAGGGATGAACTAGTGAAGGGAAGAGCAGGGATGAACTAGTGAAGAGAAGAGCGGGGATGAACCAGCGAGGAGGAGAGCAGTGATGAACAAGTGAGGAAAAGAGTAGGGATGAACTAAGTGAGGAGAAGAGCAGGGATGAACTAAGAGAGAAGAGCAGGGATGAACAAGTGAGAAGAAGAGCAGGGATGATCTAGTGAGGAGAAGAGCAGGGATGAACTAGTGAGGAGAAGAGCAGGGATGAACTAGTGAGGAGAAGAGCAGGGATGAACTAGTGAGGAGAAGAGCAGGGATGAACAAGTGAGGAAAAGAGTAGGGATGATCGAGAAGAGCAGGGATGAACTAGTGAGGAGAAGAGTAGGGATGAACTAGTGAGGAGAAGAGCGGGGATGAACCTGTGAGGAGAAGAGCGGGGATGAACTAGTGAAGAGAAGAGCAGGGATGATCTAGTGAGGAGAAGAGTAGGGATGAACTACTGAAGAAAAGATCAGGGATGAACTAGTGAGGAGAAGAGCGGGGATGAACCTGTGAGGAGAAGAGCAGGGATGAACTAAGTGAGGAGAAGAGCAGGGATGAACTAAGAGAGAAGAGCAGGGATGAACTAAAAGAGGAGAGGAGCAGGGATGAACTAAGAGAGAAGAAGAGCGGGGATGAACCTGTGAGGAGAAGAGCAGGGATGAACTAAGTGAGGAGAAGAGCAGGGATGAACTAAGAGAGGAGAAGAGCAGGGATGAACTAAGAGAGGAGATGAGCAGGGATGAACTAAGAGAGAAGAAGAGCAGGGATGAACTAGTGAGGAGAAGAGCAGCTAGAAATGATAAATTAAGGTTGTTAAGTTATTATGTTTCAGATGTAAAAATATTGTTAATCTTACTTCTACTCCATCATGATCTTCCCTCCTCTTCTTCTTTTTCTTCTTCTACAGTCTTCTCTGGGTCAGGAGGGAAAGAATAAACTGTCCACAGCATCAGCTGGACTCCAGGTACAGGGTGTCCCACGAAACATGACAGTAGCAAGACGACTTTAATGTCTTTAACTTCATATCATCGGCGATATTAAAAGCACAAAAAATGCAGACCACATTTTGGAAATGCAAAGACTACGGCCGGGTATTTTGGGACTAATATAAATCAATTCATCTTGAGAATATTTTGCCAAATTTTGCTTCTTAGTCCATGGGATTCATAAATTATCATTTTTATTTAAAACCGTATATATTGGCAATCCAAATCCATTTTTTATTGAACTCTTTAAATTTGTTGTCACTCCGATTCTTAAACCAATAATTTGCCAATGTTTACTTCAATAAATTTGTCCAAAATAAATATATTTATTTATTTTAGGAGCGTATGGAGAAGCTGCTAGAATTAAGTTCCAGGCGTGCTGTTATAAAACTAAACAACAAACTGTTTAAGGTATTGATATTTTAATCGACAAAATTCTATATAGTGCTATCGTTTCATAAAGTTGGGTTTGATTTTCATTTTCAAAGTTTTATGTCTACAATTTCAGTAAATTTTAGGTTCAGTCCTAATGAGAAAGATTTTTGGCCCCTTCCCCCCCCCCAAAAAAAAAAAATTTCTTTGATAAGTTGACAAAATATTTTGAGATTTTTATCTAGGACTTGGTGAAATCGTCTCCTCGCAACTATTCAGTAGTTGTCATGTTCACAGCTCTCTCTAGTAGTAGGTATACATTTCTCAAACCTTCATGTTCACAGCTCTCTCCAGTAGTAGGTATACATTTCTCATACCTTCATGTTCACAGCTCTCTCCAGTAGTTGGTATACATTTTCAAACCTTCATGTTCACAGCTCTCTCTAGTAGTAGGTATACCTTTCTCAAACCTTCATGTTCACAGCTCTCTCTAGTAGTAGGTATACCTTTCTCAAACCTTCATGTTCACAGCTCTCTCTAGTAGTAGGTATACCTTTCTCAAACCTTCATGTTCACAGCTCTCTCTAGTAGTAGGTATACCTTTCTCAAACCTTCATGTTCACAGCTCTCTCTAGTAGTAGGTATACCTTTCTCAAACCTTCATGTTCACAGCTCTCTCTAGTAGTAGGTATACCTTTCTCAAACCTTCATGTTCACAGCTCTCTCTAGTAGTAGGTATACCTTTCTCAAACCTTCATGTTCACAGCTCTCTCTAGTAGTAGGTATACCTTTCTCAAACCTTCATGTTCACAGCTCTCTCTAGTAGTAGGTATACCTTTCTCAAACCTTCATGTTCACAGCTCTCTCTAGTAGTAGGTATACCTTTCTCAAACCTTCATGTTCACAGCTCTCTCTAGTAGTAGGTATACCTTTCTCAAACCTTCATGTTCACAGCTCTCTCTAGTAGTAGGTATACCTTTCTCAAACCTTCATGTTCACAGCTCTCTCTAGTAGTAGGTATACCTTTCTCAAACCTTCATGTTCACAGCTCTCTCTAGTAGTAGGTATACCTTTCTCAAACCTTCATGTTCACAGCTCTCTCTAGTAGTAGGTATACCTTTCTCAAACCTTCATGTTCACAGCTCTCTCTAGTAGTAGGTATANTGTTTTAATGGATTTCATAATAGAGTGTAAAATAACTCCGGGAATGGAACTATTTGAACAACACTATTTCACTGAGCAATATATCATATTGACGAGAACTGAAGGACATGAGAAGGATTAAGAGGGGAGAACGGTGAGGAGATTTAACGGAATGGAATGAATTTTGCAGTAAAACATAAATTCTTTAATACTATTGTTATTTTTTTAGGGTAAGCCCAAGAAGCAAGATCATATGGATATTCAACGACTAGGATTCTCGGGGGAAGCAATTGCGAGGTCACTGTTCCACTTAAATTTATTTTTCCGCTTTTTTTTCTCTTTCGTAGAGTTTTTTTTCTGAATAGGTCTTTAAATGCTATTGTTTGACATAATTATTCTTTGCTGAAGCATATTGGCCCCAAAAAACATGCTTCTTCTTGAATTTTTGTATTAAAAAAATAAATTGAAAATCAAATTTTATGATTTGCTTTAATTCAACATGGATCTGTTGAATGAATGTTATTTTTAGTAGTTGAAATAAATTATAGTCGGATAACATAAATTACAATTAGATAAACTAAATTAATTTCTAGATGAATCTGTTGATGATTTTTATATAATTATTTAGATGGATTATGGAGCGAACCGAGATAAATATTCGTGTATTCAGACCTCCGAATTACACTGGTTAGATTTATTTATTTTATCTACATAATCTGAATCATAACATTGTTAGTGTTAGAGTCGGCATATTTATTAGAAAGGGGATGGTGGAGATATCCTATTTGATGTAGGGGGGGGGGGTCTGCCTTCATTTTCGGTCCAAATCTTCCAATTTTTTTACTGCACGCCTAATTAGTGATCGAAATTCCTAAATAAAATAAAATTTAATTTTAATGACCTCTAATGACCTCCACAAATATATCTGCCTTCATTTTCGGTCCAAATCTTCCAATTTTTTTACTGCACGCCTAATTAGTGATCGAAATTCCTAAAATAAAATAAAATTTAATTTTAATGACCTCTAATGACCTCCACAAATATTTCAAATAAGGCTTTATGCATATCAAATGAAAGCTAGAAACCTAGGAAATACAGTAGCAGCAATAAATCCAGAGTTTGACCTTCTAATGACCTCTTACGACCTCTAATGAAAAAAAAATTAAACTGTTTTAACTATGGCTTATTGCATATTAATTAAAGCTAGGATCCTCTAGATCCTCATGAATACAGTGGAAACCCACTTTCAGTCATGAATTATTAGATTGAAATATCTAAATATATACATATATGGAGTAATAATCTCTGTTGTCTGTTAATAACACATGAACCTCTGGACCAATTTGCCTCAAATTTTGATTTGAGAACCACGGGAATGTTCTTAGCTTCGTATAACTTTCTAAGTTAAGTTGGTCGACTTTTATAGGGAAAAATAGCTAAAATCGTAATTTACGACCAAGCGCGGATAACGTCGGGAGTAACTACTTAGATATTTTCTTATTTAGGAACAATGGCTCTTCTAACTCTGTTTGGTATGGTTGGTATTCTTGTCTATCTCAGGTAAACCATCTACTTGTTTACATTTTAGGGTTTAAGGGGACTGTTCACGTTATTCATAAGAGTTACATGAGCAATTTACAATGGTGTATTCTTTAACTTTTTTTAATTGACACTGCAGAGTTCAGATTTATGCAGCTGAGACAAGGAATGAAACTGACAGACAACAGTTATCACTTTTTAAGACAAGAAAACTGCGATATCTTTCCCAGTGTTTCTCAAATTTCAATTTAAAGGGTTTCGTTGTAAATCATGCATAGAAAAGGGTCTGTGTTGCCAAATTGAGGTGCAACTAGAGAGGGTTGGGACTTGCCCAGTCCCATCCTATGAACGGTCAACATTCGATGATATTAAAAACTATCACCTTACATCAAAAGCAATAAAAATCATATTTTTCTCTTGTTCAGGCGGAATAACCTTTAGTTCCTGTTGAACAAGAACACGTGGTGTATCCTAGCAATGTTCTTTGTTCTATCAATGATCAGTGGACAGATGTGGAACCATATAAGGTTATTATATTGTTCTTATAAAAATCTGAAAACTGATTCTGATGTATCTCTTCTTTAACTTTATTTTCTTTCTTTAATATGACCTAAACCTTGTCTGTTTTAAAAAAATTTCGCATTTTACTACAATACAATAGTATGTAATTGAAATACTTAAAAAAAATTCTAAACTCTAGCAGACGAAACATTCTTCGGATTAAAGCTTTCCTATTAGACATCCACATTCCAAATTTTTTATTAAAACCAATTACATAGACGATCTCAAAATCGGGATTAAATCAGAGGTGTGTAATTTTTAAAAAAAATTTTGAGTAGTTAAAAAGCAAGTTTTTTTCTTCATAATACACAAAAATCATTTATTTTCCCCAATTGAGCGAATAAAACCATAAAAAAAATTGCGAGTGAAAAAATTATTTTTAAGTATGTGTGCGGGGGGGGATGATTTTTCGAGGAACTATACACCCCTTGATTAAATTCCCAAATGTAATGGGATATAATGTATCAACATCATACTGTCAAGGTTAAAATGTTAAAAAATATATTTCAGGGGACCTCCATTTGTTCATAACAGTCAGTCCGGGGGTGTTGCATATATTCACGGCAGCAGTCAGGTATACAGCTCTTTTAGTTCATTTCACAGTTTCTTTCATAGATAACTAAATAAACATAGATAGCTTATGTACGCAAAATCACCAAGAATTGTACAGTCCGCGAACTCATACTTCTAGGGGTCAACGTGTACTTCAATGATAAGCGGGGTGGTTTGGTGTTTTAATGGATTTCATGATAGAGTGTAAAATAACTCCGGGAATGGAACTATTTGAACAACACTATTTCACTGAGCAATATATCATATTGACGAGAACTGAAGGACATGAGAAGGACTAAACTAACTTAAATTTCTCTCTACAGAACTCATGTACACCACAAGTACTCAATGACATAAGAACAGCCAATGTTCACAACCGACCTAGTTAATCTATATAATAGGAATATCTTTAAAACATCTCTGTACATTTATATCTTTCAAGATGAAAAATGTCGTCTTATGCGCAATCTTTCCTTACCAATTGTTTTTTTAAAGAATTTTTTTATTTAAATTTTTTTTTTTTTTCATTCATTTCATTGTTTGCACTGCGACTTACTGTTTGAATAATTTAGGGTCAGTTCGTGTTGGAGACGTACTTCGTGATGGGTATGTACGGTATGATCGTGATGGGGGTTATCCTACTGTGTGAAGCTGGGGATGAGAAAGTAGACCCAGGGGTAAGTAAAATATTTTTTTTGCAAGAAAATTATAATTTTATTTTTCATTTTGAACTAGCCGTTGGATTTTTTGCCTCACCATTGCATTGTCATACAGAGCTGCCAAAATAAAACTTAAAAAAAAAACACTTAAAATAAAATTCAGGAGATAAAAAGGTAAACAAATTTGTGCTGATAGCTCAAATATTGAGTTTGAATGTAAAGTTACGTGATTTTATTTAGCTACGACGGATTCAGGCAGTCGCAGGGCTTTGTCTTATGGCATTCTTTTACAGTTTGGTTCTCTCTATATTCAGGTTAATTTTTAACCTTTATTTAATTATTTAATCGTTTGGTGTCAAGTATCATTAAGAAAGGAAGATTATCAGATCAAAATAAATCAACCCCCCCCCCCCTTCAAAATGTATACCCTGGCCGACGACCGTGTTTCGAGTTGAAAGAAAAAAGGCGAAGAGAATATTGTTTTATTACGCCATGTTTCTGTTTCGCAGAAATAAAATTCATTTCAACACTTCCCAATAAAGTAATTGTCAAGGAACTGTATTGCAATTTACGTTTATAATTTTAGGAGTAAAGCCGGTGGTTACCCGTACAGTTTCCTCTTCAAATAGTTATGTACAGAGCGGTACAGTACACACTGTACAGGGCGGGACAGTACACACTATACAGTATTGCTCTGTACAGAGTTCAATGAATACAGTGATTATTTCCTCCCATCGGATTATGTACCCATAGATTGTCATTGTACTAGTCTTGTCTATTGTTTCTTGTTTATTATTTGGATTTTTGGATTGGTGGACACACTGTGAGTTATCAGCAGCTAATAATACTCAAATTACCTTGAATACCTCATTTGTTTAAAACCTTAAAATTTCCAGTTTTATCTGCTTTAATCACAATTGTATCATTAATTTGTCTTATTTTTATGGCTTTTGAAGTCTCGAAATATTATATAAAGAGCTTATTGTTGTGCCAAAAATTGTCTAGTCAAGTAATTTCTGGATGTATGTTTTCTGAGCTCAAAACAAAGTTTCTCAATGCTCAATATGATTAGATCTCGTTATGTATATTTACGATGTAGTACAGTTACCTATATTTCAGAAGAGACTAGGACGAAAAAATGGCGCGAGTTGATTTATTTCTCCTCCTGGCCTTGGTGACCCAAACCTGGGCCTTGTATTCAAGTGGAGACGCCGTAGTTGATCTCACTCCTGCTAACTTTGATAAACAGGTTAGTTTCTTCAAGTCTAGTTAGTTTCAAGGGTGTATGTTTTTATTAACAAGAAACATTTTAAGATTTTTTAAATTTTTGGTTAAAAGTTTGAAAAAGAATATTAAAGAAAACTTGTTTCAAGTGCAATTTTTCATTTTTTTTTCAGCGCTTCAAAAATTGTAGGTATTTCATATAAATATACACTCCTGGTTGGTTTCTTCAAGTTCGTTTCAAAAATCTTGTTTCCAATCTTCAACTCTTATATTCAGAGATACATTCTCATCCAACCCTCTCATATACAGAGATACCTTCTCATCCAACCCTCCTATATACAGAGATACATTCTCATCCAACCCTTTCATATACAGAGATACATTCTCATCCAACCCTCTCATATACAGAGATACCTTCTCATCCAACCCTCTCATATTCAGAGATACCTTCTCATCCAACCCTCTCATATACAGAGATACCTTCTCATCCAACCCTCTCATATACAGAGATACCTTCTCATCCAACCCTCTCATATACAGAGATACATTCTCATTGTCCCCTTTTTTTGGTCTTATTTAAGTTCTATCTTAAGGCGGACATGTTGATAGTTTATATAATATGTATGTGACATTGTGTCAAATCCGGCTTAACCGAAACACGAGAATTGTTCCAAAAATGTAAAAAAACAATGTTGCATTTGCTTCTTTCTTGGTAACAAAATATAATAACAATAAATGTCATGTCCCTCGAATAAAGAAGTTTATGAATATCAGGAAAAGTTTTTGAAAGGCCTCAGTTATAGAGAGTCTGATGATGGAGGATGGTTTTAAAACATTAATCGGGTATCGGGAACAAACACTTTAAGGCTTGGTATGTTTCACGATATGTTTTCATCAGGTGATAAACGGTGACGGAGTGTGGATAGTTGAATTCTACGCTCCCTGGTGCGGACATTGTAAAAATCTAGTTCCGGAATACAAGAAAGCAGCCAAAGCACTCAAGGGAGTTGTCAAGGTAATTTTTTTTTTTTTTTTGATTGATGGCATGGTTGTCGGAATCAATTAAAAGGCTGATCGATTATCTGCGTGATTAATTGATCTAATCGCTGATTGATTTATTTGATATAGTTATTGATTCTTGTAATGATCTATTGAAAAATCTGATGGATCATTGACCTGGCGATTGACGGGGTCTGGTGATTGCTTTATTTTTGATTTCGACAAACTGATATGATTGATTCATTGCTTTGGCGATTGATCTGGTGATTGATTTATATTTGATTTCCATTAACTGATCTGGTTTCTGGTTTATTGATATGATGATAAAATGATTTATTTATTGATTTGTATTAGTTTTTTATTAATTGATGTTTGATCTGATAAATAAGTGTTCTGGTAGAAAATTGATTAACTGTTGGTTTATTGATTTATCTGACGATTATTTTGTATTAGCTGTCGATTGATTGCTTTGGTTTTTGCTTTTATGCGGATAATTGATTGATCTGTTGGGTATTTGATTTGTATTAGATTTCGATTAATTGAACTGGTTTTTGATTTATTGATCCTAAATATTGTTTTAGTGGTTGATTGAATGATATAATAATTGATTGATCTGTCGATTGATTGATTGATGAATTAGGTTGGCGCGGTGAATGCTGACGAGCACAAATCCCTGGGAGGACAATATGGAGTTCAAGGTTTCCCCACTATCAAGATATTTGGCGCCAACAAGAAGAAGCCTGAGGATTACAACGGGAACAGGAATGCCCAGGGGTTTGTAGATGCTGGTCTTGCTGCAGCTAAGAAGCTGGTCAATGCTCAACTCGGTGGAAAATCCAGCGGAGGTAAATATATTTCTATTTTTATTTCTAACCTATCTGAAACTTTCGTTAAAAATGTCGACCAACGTATCTTTTAAAACCAACTAAGAACTGCTTTCTAATCAAAATTCGCTCAAGGCATGAGCTATCAACAGATACACAAACAGAAAGACAGACAGAACCCCAAACAGAGATTACTTCATTTATCTAGTCTAAGATAACAGCCCTGTAACAAATAAACCCTGAGCTAGTAGTAGAGCTTTAAAGAATTTGCTAAAACTTTGATACACCTCCCCCCCGTACAGTGATTAGCGTTTAGATCAATACAATAAACACGACTTTTCTATTTAAATTTTGATTTTTCTCACAAGCTTTTTAAATTACAATTTTACAAGTAAACAATGAGACGCTGTTAATTTAAGATTCGGTAATGATGATGTACCAAACCTCTGTACTCTGTAGAGTACAAAAAAGTATACGTTAGTTCCACATTTTATACCTTCACTTTGTTCCCATGTTTCTGTGCATCAATGCTGTTTGGAAATCAAAAGGTCGTCTTCATTGTATTAATATACACGACGACGACTGTAAATATATTCATTTTTCTGTTAAGGTGGTGGAGGAAGCAAGAATGCTAATGCTGGTCCGGGAGAAGGTAAAGATGTTGTAGAACTTACTGAAGCTAACTTTAAGAAGAAGGTTTTCAACAGTGATAAGGTAATTCTATTATTTGCATTAATCCTATTCATTCTATTTTTCATTCATTCATTTATTTATTCATTCATTCATTCATTCATTCATTCATCCTAAATACTTCCATTATCCATATTACTTATTTTTTTCAATTTTAACTTTTTGTCATCGTTGAATTATATCCAAATTTAATTCTGAAATATGTGTACAGAATATTCCAAAGGATCGTATCCATTTTATCTGTAAAGAAATTCGGTAATTTTTAAAAAACTCAATTTACGCTCCCTGGTGTGTTGTTATATTATTAATGTATGTTTAGGGATGGTTGGTTGAGTTCTACGCCCCCTGGTGTGTTGTTATATTATTAATGTATGTTTAGGGTTGGTTGGTTGAGTTCTACGCCCCCTGGTGTGTTGTTATATTATTAACGTATGTTTAGGGTTGGTTGGTTGAGTTCTACGCCCCCTAGTGTGTTGTTATATTATAAATGTATGTTTAGGGTTGGTTGGTTGAGTTCTACGCCCCTTGGTGTGTTCTTATATTATTAATGTATGTTAAGGGTTGGTTGGTTGAGTTCTACGCCCCCTGGTGTGTTATTATATTATTAATGTATGTTTAGGGTTGGTTGGTTGAGTTCTACCCCCCCCTGGTGTGTTGTTATATTATTAATGTATGTTTAGGGTTGGTTGGTTGAGTTCTACAACCCCTGGTGTGTTATTATATTATTAATGTACGTTTAGGGTTGGTTGGTTGAGTTCTACAACCCCTGTTATATTATTAATGTATGTTTAGGGTTGGTTGGTTGAGTTCTACAACCCCTGGTGTGTTATTATATTATTAATGTACGTTTAGGGTTGGTTGGTTGAGTTCTACAACCCCTGGTGTGTTATTATATTATTAATGTACGTTTAGGGATGGTTGGTTGAGTTCTACGCCCCTTGGTGTGTTGTTATATTATTAATGTATGTTTAGGGTTGGTTGGTTGAGTTCTACGCCCCCTGGTGTGGACATTGTAAGAGTTTGGCCGGACCTTGGGCAGATGCTGCTTCACAGCTTAAAGGTTCGTTTAACAGCTATTAACTATTCTTATTTTAACAGGGGCTGTCTGCTTAAAGGGACTGTAAGCATAATTTTAAGTGACACTCCATGCAAGAGAGCAATGCTCGATTTACAACAGTACCTTTAAAACCTTTGTCTTTTCATCGAGTACAGAGATCTTTGTGTTAAAATCTATCGAAAACCGCTTGAATTCCTGTATAACCGAGTGTACACTATGTACTATATTGTCTAATCTCAACACAGCTGGTGTGTTACTTGTATTCCTTCACTTAATCGAATATTTTATATCTGTTGAGGTTTCCAAACAGTCAAAAGAAAATATTAGTATTTTTAAAACTTATTACAGCTGCAAACAAAGCTCAATGGTTCGTTCAACCAATATTCTTTTTTAACAGGGGTGGCTTAATAGATACGTTTATGTCTGGTTCACAATCGTATCCATTAAACCTTTGTTTTTGATGGGAAAATGATGGAGATATCCTTGTTTTTAATATTCTATAAATGAAAGTGGAAGCAGGAATTACATTGTTCAGTTTATGAACTATGGAGTATATTGCGTTTAACAATTTTATTGAATACTTTTATTCAGGAAAGATGAACCTTGGAGCCCTGGATGCAACCCAACACCAGAGTGTAGCACAAGAATACGGAGTACAGGGATACCCAACCATCAAGTACTTTGCTCCGGGTAGCTCAGGTAATATTAGAGCATAGATACCCAACCATCAAGTACTTTGCTACGGGTAGCTTAGGTAATGCAAGAGTAATGTAAAGGGATACCCAACCATCAAGTACTTTGCACCGGGTAGCTCAGTTAATATTAGAGCATAGATACCCAACCATCAAGTACTTTGCTACGGGTAGCTTAGGTAATGCAAGAGTAAAGTAAAGGGATACCCAACCATCAAGTACTTTGCACCCGGTAGCTCAGGTAATATTAGAACAGGAGTACAGAGTACTGGAATACTCAACCATAGTTGTAAGGCTCTTAGAGGAACTTTTTTTTATTACGCAGACAAACTGAGCAAAATGATTCGTGTTTTCAGATGATAAAGTATATGGCAATGTATGGTAGTTAAACTGAGAATGCAGTATTGTGGGAAAATAATTTGGATTCATTTAAGACTTTTAAAACGTTTTAATGATGTATAATTACTGAGTTTGAGCGCAAGGTCGACGTTAAAAATGATCAAATTAAGGTTTGTGAACCGATCATCTATTTTTTAAAATTATCAAATAACGACGACGAAAAATGTATAAGAAATTCTACAGTTAAAAATTCCAGAAAATCTACAGAAAATGTTTGTGAACAATGAGACATTACAGAAACTAATAAATGAATTAGATTGCTTATTTTCGATGATATAAGTTGATTTTTATTTTCTCAACCTGTTCTTAAGCAACTAATCAGTTTACTGTAGAATTGTTGTTACAATTTTCGTCGTCGTTATTTGATATTTTAAAAAATCTATTCTCATAACGTAATCACCCAAATGGATGATTTTGAACGTTGACTTTGCGCTCAAACTCAGTAATTGTACATCATTAAAACGTTGTATAGGTCTCAAATGAATCCTTAAATAAATTTTCCACAATACTCCATTCTCAGTTCAACTACCATACATTGCCGGTCATTCCCTTTAAAAGATAATTTTTGTAGAGCCTGAGGAATATAACGGCGGAAGAACTGCTAGTGATATAGTTGCCTGGGCGGAGGAAAAGGCAGCTGAGAACGTGTCTCCGCCAGAGATAAAGCAGATTCTATCTGATGCTGATGTTGAAGAAGGTTGTGGGGAACACCCTCTTTGTGTGATTGCGTTTCTGCCTCATATCCTTGATTGTCAGGTATAAACCGTACACATTATATAGTTTTGATTTAAGGGACTGGTCCTTAGTTGAGGCGACTTCTTAGTTTCTCTCTACATTATCTTACAACAGATAAACAGGAGTTTCGTGTATAAATCGACAAAAATACTAAATATATTTGACGGTTAAGCTTATGTTCTTGCGAAAAGGTTGTCAGCAAAGAATAGTTATAAGTGTTTGCAGATATCTTGACTCTAAAAGAATTGTCAATACGTTGATTTTATTATGTATTATAGTGCACAAGTCTTGAAAAATACATTCTTTAAAGTATTTGTAAGAAATGCATGTTTTTATATTTATCGAAACCTTTAAAAGAAACCTTCCTTAAAATCCGCTAATATATTCTTCAATAAGAAAGGTGCATGTTAGATAAATCATATTTTATTTTGTTTTATTTCTCCCTGCATAGAACCCAGAGTCATATTTCATTTCAAATCTATGCAGTTTAACCTGTATAGTGTATAGAAATTACAATTTAATATTCAGTTAAAACCTTTTATATTAAACTTGAAGTATTAATTTTCAAGTAAACTTAGTTATTTTTGGGAGAAATACATGAACAATTTGGTTAAAATAACAGTTTTTTTGTTATTCTTATTTGGTTTGATTTGATTTGACCTAAATACATGAGGTGAATGTAGCAATTAATCATTTATCTGTAACTACACTCTACCAACATAAATCAAATTCAATTTATTATATTGGATATTTTGTAATATCATCCGGGGAGGGGGGNCGTCAATGACTAAAATTCATTTTATCGGTGAGCGGGAAAAACTAGCAAACATTAAGAGAAAGAATCATCATAAAGGGACTGTAAGCGTAATTTCAAGTGACCCACCATGTGAAGATGACAATGACTGATTTTCTTTAAAAGCGTTGTCTGATCAAGTATACGGTAGAAGATATCAATTTTTACAATGTTCAATTGTGGCTTCTCTACAAACGTTTCTTGTGCATTTCTACTGCAGGAAAACAAATGTGAATTATCAGAATATAAAAACTTGTTAAACCTGAAAAACGAAAATATCTTTCACAATATTGACTAGATATAGGTTTCAAAGGTACCGTTGTAAAGCCATCTTTTCCTGGAGGGGCACTTGAAATAACGCTTACAGTCCCTTTAAGTGCTGCAGAGAAATGGAATACTTGTATAGCGTATCTAAAGCGGAAGGGGGTTATGAATTAGCAGGATCTAGAAATACTAGATTTTGGTTTTTTAAAGTTTTAATTTTGAAATATTTGCAGGCTAGCTGCCGTAATGCATTCCTTGAAGACCTCCGGAAGCTGGGAGACAAATACAAGAAGAAGAGCTGGGGTTGGCTCTGGTCCGAGGCTGTTGCTCAACCTGACCTCGAGGCCTCCGTTGACGTCGGAGGATTTGGATACCCAGCCATGGTTGTTGTCAGGTAGACTATTTTTGACTAATTTTTGACCAAATCTTCTAAATCTAGGATAATGAAATATTTTTTTTTATTTATGAAAAATAGATGAGAATTATGAATTACTTTAGGTTAAGATTTTGATTTTGATTTCTAAGAGTCAGATAGTTTAGAACACAAAAGCAATCTGAGCTAATCTGAAAACTTTTCAGCTCTGAAAACTGTAGAATTGTTGATATCACGATCAATGCTTAATCTCCTCTTTTTGTAAATCTCCAGATTATTATCTTTATTTTGATTTTTTATTAATCTTGAGGTAAAAAAGAAAGGATAAAGCATTAATCTCGATATCCAGAATTTTATAGTTCTCAGCTCTCTGCTTAAATAAGATCTTAATCTAAGAGAAACATGTACGATGGTTTGTATACCTCAGCCCAAAGATTTCAGAAGAAAGTCTGCGCATATACTTGTTTAGGGATGTATAACAAAACCAAAAGATTTTAATCTGTTGTTTTCAGTCAAAAGAAGATGAAGTACTCAATTCTGACGGGATCCTTCGGGTTCGACGGGATCAACGAGTTCCTAAGGGATCTCAGCTATGGCAAGGGAAGAACCAACCCTGTCAGAGGTAGCTTATTTTTTTTACTATTTTAGACAGGAACTTACTTAATCCGAATTTCTATCATGGCTATTTTCTTAATGAGCTTAACTAAACCATCTCTGAACTGGGGCGGAACTTTATGAATTGGAGACTACCTCTCGCTGTGCCCCGCCTATCTAAAGATAAAGATTCACAAGGATTTGAATCGGTTATTCAGGATTTGAACTGGTAGTTTGTAGTTCAGCTGTCGATTAAATTCATAGCCCTTGATTTAATTTGAATGCATTACCAATCCCCTTTTTAATGTATAAATAAGAAACGGGAAAAAGTCAATATTTTTCACTTAAGGGGAAGAAACCCTAAAAAAAAGAGGTCTTCTTACTTTTTTATTCTTGACATGATTTTATTGAAATTTGTTTTATCGTTTTAAGATCTAAATATTTATATTTCCGAAAGTTTGGTAAAACATTATTACATTATATTACAAACTAGCTGAAGGGCCCGGCGTTGCCCGTGGATTTTTTAAAAAGATATTTTAATTTTTTTTAGCCTAGAATTATCTGGCCACCCATGAGTGTCCCCAAAAAATTTCGGCCCAATCCGTCCAGCCGTTTGGCCGTCTATACACAACATATATATGAATGTCTTGTTTTATTATTTAGACTAGCTGAAGGGCCCATGGAAATTTTTTTCTTAATTTTGAGAAAAAATTCGATTTTTTTAAGCGTATAATACCCCCCGGCCACCCCTGAGTGTCCACAAAAAAATGTCAGCCTAATCGGTCCAGCTATTTGGCCGGCTATACGCACATGAAAAATATGATATTTAAGAGGTTCGTGAGAATTAATTTTTAAATTTTACAAAACTATTTTAGCGTTTCGAGGAGATTAATTCCAAGGATTGAAGATGTAAAATTTAGCTGTTTTACAATTTATCAATCATATTCTGCATATAGATATAGAAAGTCGAATTGGTTTTATCGACTTTTTTATAAATTAAACTGAATTATAGATTGCTAATAAGATAATATGTTATTATCTATCATCTTCTTTATATAACTATATAAATACCCTAGGTTGGAGCTGGGTCTTATATAGAACATTGAGTTAAAGATATGTGATTATCTGGCATGTTTTACATATACAAATTGTACGTATTATTAACGGTTTAAAAAGTAAAGATTTTGTCCTGTTCATTCCTTAGCATTAAAAATTAGTTCTTATCAATAATGTTTGTGTAGGAGCTCAGATGCCTAAGATCTCTAAGGTGGATGCTTGGGATGGAAAGGATGGAGAACTACCTGCTGAGGAGGACCTTGATCTTAGTGACGTAGATCTAGACAAGGATGAACTCTAAACACAGGAAAATACAACGAGATTTAGACATTCTAATTTTTTTATTCCATAATTTTTCGATAACAAAAAAGGGGAAATGCAACTTTTTTAGACGGTTTGAAGGACTAGCCTCCACTTCAATGGAAGTAAAGTAGTTTTTTATCTAAAAATTTATTTTCGCAGATTTGTTAGAGAAACTACTTGCGGATTTTTACTTCTTTGAACGAAATATGGATGACATTAGTTTCATTTCTATAAGAAAGACAAAGAGACGTCTCAGTAATCAGAAATAAAAAAAGGGTTTTAATCATTTTAGAAACTCTAATTTGAAAAAAGTGCCCCTTCTATTAAATAGATGTTATCTAAGCTGTATTGTATTAAAGGAATGCAGAAATTTTTAAGTCTGTTTTGAGGACAAAACTTTTTACTGAAGATTGGTGACAAACACGACACTTTTTTGTGACGCGTCGTTGTTTGACAGACGACCAAGTGTCCAAGGCTCAAAGACGGTGCTATATCTGTTGCCGCAAATCTCGTCAAAAAGTGTGATAATAGTGAACGCTGCATGTCTTCTTTATACGCACGATATCTTCTTAATCAATTAATATTGTGGTTTTATCAATTATTAATCCTATTAAATATAATGAAAAAATGCCATTTAATATGTAATTAATTAATTTCCTGCGCTTGAGTTTAGTTTTAAGTTGTTTGAATGTTACAGATGAATCTACTATGGTTGGTTGGGTCCTTGCTGGTGGTCTGCGGGGTGCTGGAGGGGAAGAAGAAGGGGAAGGACGGATTGTTCTCCTCCGACACCTTGAAGTGCTTGGTCTGTCAGTCCCTCGTGGAGGAGATAGAGTTTCTTATAAACAAGGTAATTATTTTTATTAATTGTATTTTATTTTCATTTATTTTGAACTATTTCTTAAACATTATTATTAAACATTGAAAGTTGTGGATCACAAACAAAGTGATAGGGAGGGGGGTGCTTTTATTTCACTGTGACTGTCAGAGGGGTGGGGGGCTATGGGGGCTAAGCCCCCCCCCCTGGACCAGTGAAATCTATTGATTTAAGGGTGTTTTCAGGCTCCAACGGGTGCTGAGCTACCCCTGACCCTACCTTTTTTTTTTACAATCTTTGTTTTTGTTTTGATTACTAGTGCTAATTTGTCATTAATTCTGAATCCGTCTAGTAAAAAAGGTATCTTAGTCTTCTTCCTGTCATCGCTAACATGGAACTGCCTTTTTAGATTTTAGGAATTGTTTTCAATTCTCTAATCAGGGTTGGCATAAAAAAAAACAATAAAACCTACTTTAAAAAGCACATGTAAGTAGGCTTTTTTGGGTTGTATTGTTTTTTTTTTTTTGAATTATTCGAATTATTGCCTTTTCTGCCCTTTTATAATGATAAACTCTTAAAGAAATAAGGTCTAGTATTAACTGTATTGATTTTTAGGGAGTTTGCAGAACTAACAGTGACAAATTTATTCATTTCCTAATACTTAAACCAATGATCTTAACAACATGAATATAGCACGAATAATGAGTTTTTTCAAAACAAAAATATTGAATTAATTAAAGTAGTCAACCTTACCACTCTGGACTTCAAGACGGTTTCTGGTTTTAGACCAGACAAATCCAATAGTAGAAAACCTTAGAAGCAATCGATCATCTGCAGTGCTTGTTTTTGTTTATAGCAAGTTTTAAAGATCTTGAAAACCCCAAGAAGATTCACAGAACTTCATCAGAATTTTCAAAATTTTTTTTGTCTTGAGTATATAAATATCTACCGATTAATCAGAAATATGTATCCAAGTGAGAAAATAGCCAAAAAATCATAGAACTATAATTTCAAAAAAATTGCAGTATGATGAAGGGAGGTGATATTATTGTATTTGAAGAGATTTATATATGATTATAATAATAGCCTTTTATCACAACAACATTATTATTTTTCATTTCTATAAAGTTCACCTATCGCTTAAATAGTCTTATTATTATGAATTAGTGAGAATTTTAGAAGGTTTTAAATACTATCAACTGGAAAACCCCAAAAAAGCCAAAAATAAACCAATAAAACCCTATAAAACCCTAAGAAACCCTATAAAACCCTGAATCTCTTAAAAAATAAAAATGTAAAATGTAAAGGAAAATTTGTGAAGAACTTTTATGTAAGTCTTGGATGATATGTTACTGAATCCGGATCCGGATCTAGCAAATCCGTATTCTAAGCACTGCAAAATACAAAATTATTAATAACCTCGCTCTAATTCCAAGTATATACAGGTTGACCCAAAGAAGAAAATAGAAACTGGAACCTTCCGACTCAACTCTGATGGAACACAAAACAAAAATATTGTAAGTAAATATATTTACTTTATCAAATTTTTTAATAAATTATTTTTTCCCGTGAACAATTTTTCAAGTTTTTTTTAGTTTTCCTTGTGCTAAATGTTTTGAAAGATCAAATTCCAGTCATAAAATGAACAACTAACCACGACAAAAATTTAATCGGTTTTTTTGCCATTTATTCTTGTCTTATAAGATAGGCTTGGGAAGCCGATTAATTAACTATAAAATGTTGTCTTAATTTAGATTTCATATGCGAGGTCTCAGACTCATCTGATGGAAATTGTGGATTCAGTTTGTAAAACTTTTGAGGATTATGCTCAAGCCAAGTCTAAGGTTTCGGGCAAACCAATGATTATTAGGTAATATAAAATCTATATATTTATTAGAAGGGAACATGAACCCTTGTATTTAGGATTGTAACCCCTGAAGGGAACATGAACCCTTGTATTTAGGATTGTAACCCCTGAAGGGAACATGAACCCTTGTATTTAGGATTGTAACCCCTGAAGGGAACATGNTCTGCGTTTTTTGTGCTTTCAATATTACCGGAGATATAAAGAGTTTGGTTCAGATTTCAATTTTGTTAAATAAAAGCAAAATTGTCGAAATATGAAAGAATTTTTTCATATCTCGGGCAATATTGAAACCGAGGCCAGCAGCTACTGTAGAGATAGCGATGACTAAAGTGGTGGAAAGAGCGCAGGAATTGCTATACCCCTTTTTCCAGATGAAAACTGAAGCAGAATTATTAACCCAGATGTTAATTGGGTTGATAAATCTTATATCTATAATCTTATATTTAGGATTGTAAACCCTGAAGGGAACATGAACCACTTGTATTTAGGATTGTAACCCCTGAAGGGAACATGAACCCCCAGATGGGAGAGGTGGATATGGTTCCTGATGATGACCTGAATACTCGGCTTAAATTTTACGTAAGTTAAATTTATCAAACTGATTAAATTATATTCTAAAATATGTATTGAAAATAGGGATTTATATATTGATGAGTTATAATCAAAGAGAATAGAATATAGATTAGAGGGGAATTTACTAGAAAAAAGTGTAAAACGGCAATTTTGTAGTACTGTTTCCATACTGCAGGTGTACTTCACATATTTATGCTATATAACCTGTTGGGCCCTGGAATATCATTTTATAGAAAATCTTGAATTAATATTAAAAGAAAACCAAATTATGAAATAGGCAGGTTTCATAATTGACCAATGATCATTTCACATAGACTCTATCCCTTTCACTTAACAAACGATGATTTTCCGTTATAACTATAAATCAAATGACGTTTTTTATTCACCTAATTAATTTTATAATGTTTATTTAACAGCTTTAAAGAATTCGAAATTGAAATGGATAGTTTAGGGAACATACTGTATTAATGTACTCTACTGCATATAATTTGAACATTTACATGATTTGTACACTTTGAACTCCCTTTTAGGCTGAAAGGGACTGAAAAAATTTATACCGAGGGATTGGCTAAATTTCACTCTAATACATATTCTATTCTCTTTGGTTATAATTCTATCAAATTATCTATTTTAACTAGTTTTTCGTGTTACAATTTGTATTCATTAAGATTTTGAAACTAAGTAATTAGCAATTAATGAAAAATAATAAATTGAATAAAATATTTTTTATTTTTGCGCTAAGATGATATCTCTGGTAAGAAAAAACTGTTTTTGTTCATGCATGGTTTTACTCCGCATAATTTTATTCCAAATATTTCAAAATTAAGAACTTACATTTTTTTCTTTCTATTTATGTGAAAACTAAATAGTTTGACATTATTTAAAAACATGGAATTTTTTGGTGGACCAAAAGAAGCTGCGGGTTTATCTTCATCATCAATTAATAAATATTTAATAAGAAATATTTCGTACAAATTTAAAATGTAATGCAAGCATTGAATTAATTGAATACAAATCTTTTTTTGGCCACATCGTGCACCCCACACTGTATATTGCATGGCATATGATTTCACTGCATGCTTTTTTACATTTATTTTGTTATTTTTTCCATTGTTTGCTATTTTAAAGATCGAAAAGTAAAAATGATTTCTCTAGATTTTTTTTACTTTGTGTATTGTACAATGCGTTATTATAAATTAATGAAATTCAGAAATTATTGGAAAAATTTGTATCGATGATAAAAAATCACAAAATTAATAAATTGTGATAATATAGAGTAAGATCAAGAGGATGAAATAATGCAATTATTCTCTAATAAATTAATTAATTAAATATTAATTAGTGTGAGCATATAATGGAGGATCAAGAAGATGATATAATGGAATTATTCTCTAATAAATTAATTAATTAAATATTAATTAGTGTGAGAATATAATGGAGGATCAAGAAGATGAAATGATGCAATTGTTCTCTAATAAATTAATTAATTAAATATTAATTAGTGTAGAAGATCAAGAAGATGAAATGATGCAATTATTCTCAAATATATTAATTGATTGAATATAAATTAGTGTGAGAATATAGTGGAGGATCAAGAGGATGAAATAATGCAATTATTCTCTAATACATTAATAAATTAAATATTAATTAGTGTGAGAATATAGTGGAGGATCAAGAAGCTGATATAATGCAATTATTCTTTAATAAATTAATTAATTAAATATTAATTAGTGTGAGAATATAATGGAGGATCAAGAAGATGAAATGATGCAATTATTCTCTAATACATTAATCAGTGTGAGAATATAGTGGAGGATCAAGAAGATGATATAATGGAATTATTCTCTAATATATTAATTAAGTAAATATTAATTAGTGTGAGAATATAGTGGAGGTTCAAGAAGCTGATATAATGCAATTATTCTCAAATATATTAATGAATTAAATATTAATTAGTGTGAGAATATAGTGGAGGATCAAGAAGATGATAAAATGCAATTATTCTCTAATATATTAATTAAGTAAATATTAATTAGTGTGAGAATATAATGGAGGATCAAGAAGATGATATAATGCAATTGTTCTCTAATAAATTAATTGATTAAATATTAATTAGTGTGAGAATATAGTGGAGGATCAAGAAGATGATATAATGGAATTATTCTCTAATAAATTAATTAATTAAATATTAACTAGTGTGAGAATATAGTGGAGGATCAAGAAGATGATAAAATGCAATTATTCTCAAATACATTAATTAATTAAATATTAATTAGTGTGAGAATATAGTAGAAGATCAAGAGGATGAAATAATGTAATTATACTCTAATAAATTAATTAATTAAATATTAATTAGCCTGAGAATATAGTGGAGGATTAAGAAGATGAAATGATGCAATTATTCTCTAATAATAACTATTAATTACTACTTAACCGGGAGA
The DNA here is from genome assembly GCF_000591075.1 of Eurytemora carolleeae. Taxonomy (NCBI): domain Eukaryota; kingdom Metazoa; phylum Arthropoda; class Copepoda; order Calanoida; family Temoridae; genus Eurytemora; species Eurytemora carolleeae. Next base: position 60,261 of record NW_019396718.1, read on the forward strand.
TTAAGGGAGGATAATTAAATTGAGGGGAAAACCACTTAGCCGAGGGCCTCCATAAAAAAGGAGGGAATTTAAGGTTGGTTATTTCGTTGAACAGGAGATTAATTAATTAATAAAATATTAATTAGTGTGAGAATATAGTGGAGGATCAAGAAGATGATATAATGGAATTATTCTCAAAGGAAGGAAAGCATAATGATATCCAGCTATGCAGTAAACGGTAACAGTTTTATTTTAAATTTTGAATCTATGTAGAAAAAAAACAAGATATGGTTATTTGTTCCCTCAGACCGGCCAATCGGCATGACCGAATTGGCTGAAATTTTTGAGGATACTCATGGGTATCCCGGGTGTGATATAGGCTAAAAAATCGGCGTTTTTTTAGTTTTTTCCCCACTGGAAACGCCGGGCCTTTCAACTTGTTTTCAATATTTTAAGTAATTTAGTAGATTAAAAGAACTGTTAGACTACGTCATTTCGATTGACACTTTTTGAATGAATTTAGAAATCTGATTATTGAGATTTTAATACAGCAACATCGCATTCTAAAAATTATATTTTTTATGCTTCTGAGCTATCTGAATATAATTTGTATTTGTTAAGATCAAGTTACTGTGAGGATACTGAAATACCTGCTGATGAATATGAATTTGAGAAAGAAGAACTGTGATCAACCAAATCTGAGCTTTATAATTCATTAGTTTACATTGTTGAATTTATACTTTTATAACGTACACTAAATAGTTAGCGTGGTAACAGAACGTGATTACCCACCAAGGACGAGAATGTGGAGATGACCTAAAAATATGACAATTTGAAACTTGGTATTTGATTTCTGCATTCAATTGAGTATTTTGATGGTTCACTAAATGATTAAAAACAGAAATAAACCAGTTTTGGCCCTACTTCAATCGTCTGAGAAGTCTCATCCTTTGTGGGTAACCCTGTTGACAAAAGCACTTCTAGAATAGATTTCACTTTTCAGAAAGCAAATTTGATCCCCCACGTTAAGGAGACTGAAAATAATTTCATAATAAGATCACTTGAAATGTTCGTACCTTCTGAAGAGTAATACTGTACTCTGTACTGTTTCTTGGCTGCATTTGGGTACATTTCTAATTTTAGAGAACTTCTAAATACATGTTTTTTTATTGTGAATTGCACTTGCCAGCTTCTTAGATTATGATTTTATATGTTTTTTTTCTATATTTCTGTACAACTATGATACTGAACAGGTCTACAATTTGTGATATACACATAGTGATAAAAAATTTTATATAATTGGTAAAACTCAATTTAAGCTTAATTTTTAATCTTTTTAAAATATAGCATTTTGTATTTCTAAGGCATAATTATAATTTTTATGAATGTTAAGTATTTCCGTAACACGTGATCTTTATGATAAAATAGTGACAGAAGTATCAAACGTTAATTGTCGCCTTGTCTACCCTAACTTGTTTTTTTTACGTACACGCAGTACACTACAGTCAACTTGCTTCGTAATTTATGTACGTTTAGATAGTTGTTTTGCCTGAAAGTTTTGATGAAAGAAGATTTACAATTTGTATGCACGAGAGTTGAAATATATTAAATATATTTTTGTTACCGAGAATCTTGTCGTTTTTATTTTATATTGGTAGACTGTTTTAGACTTATCATACAGGAGGGTGTCCAAAAAAGGAATTAAATTATTCACTGAAAGCTATTTGTCTTTAGATTTCCACAATGAAGTCGTAAATAACCTTCAAGATTAACGACATGCACCTTAATTATTAGAACAATTTCTTAAGATGCCCTTTACAAGGACCACCCCCCCCCCTTTACCTTTACAGGAAAGTGGTGGTTACTGGCTGTGCATGATGTGGCGGGTGGCTGTGTGATAAGCCCCCCCCCTCCTCGAAAATAATCTCTGTATATGCCCCTTATTCATTAATAATCGCTCTTATGGGTTAACTCGCAATTGGTTTAAGGAGTTAATTACTTGATGCATTTCATTAATCCTATTTTTTCACTGAAAAATATTTTAATTTATTTACTTTTCACTTTTCTTTTTCTTTTCTATTTTTATTCTCTTCATTTGTTTTAGACAATTTGGTGTTTAGAGCTCTTAGAGCATTACTAACAAACTAAATAAATATTTTGGTTAAACTTATGATATGTATATTGTGCCTGCATTCAAAGAGGATACAATGGTCGAGCCTGGACGGGGTAAAGGAAGAAAGGACTCACAAAATATGTGAGTAAAATCAAGTGTGATATCTTCAGGATCCAGGCTACAAAATTTAACTTTCCCAATGTTGAATCGTTGGTACTAAATTTATACTTTTTGGTGGATTCCCAAAATAATAACATGAATGATCTGGAACTGCTATCTCTCCTGGGTAAAATAGACAGAATATTGTCTACAACAGAATGTAAAAATGGTCTGCTAGTCGGGGACATAAATTGTGATTTTTCTAGACATTCATATGTTGTGCAAAGTATTAGAACATTTGCAGAGGAGAAAGGCTGAAATATTTCCTGGAATCTGTCAGATAATGATCGAAATGAAGAAGTAAGTTACACATACAGAAATACAGTGAACAATATAACTCACACTTCCACTTTTGATCATTTCCTCATTGGAACATGCATGGAAAGTTCCGGTTTTACAAGAACTTTTAAATACAAGAACGAATAATTAATAAGTTGAAGGATTCGATGATTACGTAATAACTGAAATTATAAATATGAATTATGAATGAGTAATGATCAATGTCGTCTATTTGTGCATAATTTTGCATATTTTTCTCTTTTCTAATTTGGAAACCTGTATTTTCAAAAATGTATGAATTTATACCTCCCTACTATTTTCCAATTTTATAATAAAAATAACACAAAATGTAAATAATAGATGATAATAATAAAAATAGCTATATATAAAATATAAATGATTATAATCAAAGGTTGCTATACCTAGCGATTTCTATACGTTGGATTTCTATAAGGGTTTGACGCCTGGCCTTGTTACCGCGCCCTACGCTTGGCCAATTTCTTAAACGTTCTACCATAGGTAGAACCACAGTCACACTATGGTTACGCTTTACCAGAGTAGTGTAGATAGATAGATACGACCTATAGTTGTACCTATGGTTAAATTATTAAGAAATTGGCCAGCTATGGATCCCTTGTCGATTTTAATAAAGCATCATATAACATATATATTATCTTTGTAAAGCACTCACCTACGACCGCGATGATTCTCATTGGTTGATTTCTGTGACGTATGAGCTGTGATTGGTCCAGAAGCTGTACCGTTTCAAAGTTTTTAGTTTAGTATGCAACCATCAGGTGTCTCTTTGCAGACTCAGCTTTAATCCTTTAAAATAGAAAATATTTGGTCATTTTTAAACAATTTGGATAAAAATATAATTTCCATCACATGTTAAAATAAAAATCAATTATAAAATTAAATTTATTTTAGAGTTTCACAGTTTCATGTTGGTGTTTCAAACATAAATAGTTATCATATTCTCAAAATCTTCATTTTTGTTCATGACTGAAATTGTTTCCGGAGTTTATGATGCACAAACATTTTTTTGATAAGCTTTTGCTTTCACTGTGAAACTTTTCTACAATCCTGCCTTTTTGGAACGATATTCCCTCTCATGATACAGATGTTAAAAATATGTTTAACTTGGCTTATACACATCCATTTAACCCTATTCCCGCTGGGGGGGGGGTCAATTTGACCCCCCCCTGTAGTTTTTTTTACATAACTCAAAAAGTATTGGTCTGAGGCTGTTGAAATTTTCTGACTTTTCTTACATACCCAAAGCCCTCCCTTTAGGCCTAAAACCGGGCTTTAATACTAACTGCCTGAGTCCTCAGGCACACTGCCTGAATTACTGCTCTTGCCTGTAGCAAACTAAATCTTTGTTTTGACCCACTTTCACTTGTCAGATTTTGATAAAATTTAGCTTTTTGGAAAGCCTATGACATAAGGAAACGGATTGCACAAGTTTTGCGAAAAAAAAATTGCAAATTTTTTGCAAACAACCTGTCAAAGGAAATTTGCACATTTTTAGTTTTTCTTGATTAAAAATCAGGTTATTTAAAATTTTGCAAAAATTTTTGCATATTTGAAATGGCATGGTAAAGGGCTTTTCAAAAATGTATAATTTGTCATTTTTTGGACAAATTTTTTTTTGCAAATATTTTTACTATAAAACTGGATTTTGCGATAAAAAATTCAATTTTCGCAAATTTGCAAATTTTTTTGCAGATTCTAAAAGTAGAGCACAAGAGCTTTCTAATGATGTATCATTTGTCATATTTGGACATAAAACATGGGATTTAGAGGGGGGGGGGTCAAATTGACCCCCCCCAGCGTATCCTGGTTTTCAAGTACCCCAGCGGAGATAGGGTTAAGCATTATGGTCTTTACTTTAAAGGTTATCCGAAAACAAACATGTCACTACTGATGATACTAATCATACGGCATTTTTGCAGGACTGTTGTTCAGTTAAAAACAATTTTTATTAATTTCCAAATTAACATCTTTCAAATCTCTTTCCAATTCAATTCTAAGAATAATAAGATACAATTTAGTTTCCGACAGTTCTAATCGGAATATCAGTGAATTGTAACATATGTAGACCCCCTCCCCCCCAGAAAAAAAAATAATTTCACATTAATTTACACAAATTTTAAATTGCGTGCTAAATTCATGCTAAAAAAATTAAATAAGTTAAAACACGAAAAACATTAAAAAGTTTCTTTTAAAAAGATTTGTGAACTGGTGTTTGGCCACAAAGCATTATTTATAGTTTTAAATGGTTTTAGAACGCTAAAACTTCTTTACTTTTTCAACTTCTATAGTTTTTAACAAATTTGTTAATTTTAAAAAGATTTTTTTATGCATGGTAGGGTGGAGGACAGCCAAACGGCAGGTCGGGTGTATCATAAAAATTAGTAATGGTCAATAACTGTTTGTCAATTAAGCTACAGGGCTAAAATTTATATATTTTTAAAGCCTTAAAAAATATCAAAGAGGAAATAATATTGAATTTTGTTAGGTGAAATTTATGAAATTTATATTTTTTTTAATAGATATCTCAAGGTTAAATTATTATTTTTCATTATAGCACGCGTACAGTTTTTTAAAAACATTTTCAATTTTTTGAAATCAAAGACGATTTCCAAGCATAGTCTCTTAATTCTCATGTTTATTGGGACACCCTGTATCTCACAAACTCGATCTTATCATAAAAAGTAATAACCTTATACAGCAAAAGAATTTCTCGAGTTCTTCTACTGTTACCTACAGGGTGTTCCACGAAACATGACGGTTGCTGAATAGTTTTGAATGTCTTATTCCATGATACTTTATTTTATATACACTTCTTGCAGTTTATTACGTTAAATTTTACTTTGAAATTAATATTACTATAATATGACTGTCATATAACATCTTTTATTATTCTCTTTGGTATAAAATAACTTAACACATTCTGGAAGAAGACCATTTGTAGAGTTGCGTGCTCAATTCAAAACATCACTCTCTAAAGCTCAAAAAAGCAAATTAAAGATGGTGGAGTTATTCTTAGATGAAGTTAGAAAGGGTCCCGTTGTTTTCATCGGATATATTGCCCTGACGGCATTGAGGGTATTATAAAATTACGCCTGCGTATAGTTACTTGGTAGGCGATTATATCAATACAATGAAGACAACTTTTTTATTTCAGTTTTGATTGTTAACAAGCTTTCTTAAAATTACAAGTTTACAAGTAATGAAATAGAGGCTTTATTAGTTAATAGCTCGTTATTTCTATGTTTATCCATGCTGTTGAAGTTGAAATCGAAAGTCGTCTTTCTTGTATTGGTAAAATTGCCTGCCATTGCATACTGAAATTTTGACATGGTTATGATAAGAAATGTTACAATTTATTGTGAGGATGAACCGCTCTGATCTATTTTTAACAGACAAATTGCAGTTAGCAAAGTTGATGTTTAAAGGCCTTCTTCACTCCTTAGCTATAAATGGAGTGTATCGTCTAATAAATCTTTTGATTGTGATTAAAAAAAACGAAAATGTTTGAACTAGATTTATTATAAGTTTAAAGCTTTAGATGACAAGGATTGGTTTTTTCTTCTAGCAAAACTTTAACAACAACTTGGTGAATCCTAGAACCAGCGGAATTGAGTACAAAATACCAAGTTTGGTACAGCTGTACATGAGCTTCCAAGTAAATTGTACAGGAACCACATAGATCGTACAGATGAGGAGTAGAGTTGTCAAAATAAGGCTGTACAATCGTACATGAAGAATCCATTTGAAAGCTTGGTAGAACTGAACCATACAGAAATACAGCAGCACACTGCTGTAGATTAATTTACTCCAGATCATTATCATCGAACTAAAAATTCAATAATGATAATTAGAAACGATTCATTTTTTCGCAATTACAGAGAAGAAAAAGAAAGAGGAGGAAAAGGTAGAGTGTGAGGGGAAGAAAAAGAAAGAGGAGGAAAAGGTAGAGTGTGAGGGGAAGAAAGAGAAAGAGGAACAAAGGTAGAGTATGAGGGGAATAAAGAGAAAGAGGAGGAAAAGGTAGAGTATGAGGGGTAAAAAGAGAAAGAGGAGGAAAGGTAGAGTATGAGGGGATGAAAGAGAAAGAGAAATAGGAGGAAATGGTAGAATAATGAAAGAAGTAAGAGAAAGTTTCATAAACAATTCCATTTTACCTTTCTTTTGAAGACGCCAAATTGGAAACCTCCATCCTTGATATTGTAGACTTAATGATTTAAAAAAATGAAATTGCGGATTTCTCAAATTAAATTTGCGAATTTTTCGAAATGGCAATGAATGTAGGATTAATCATTAACCTCGTTTTTAAAGAAAAGAAATGAAATATCCTCAATATTGGTGGCTATTTTGATCCAAAAATTTGATTTTCATAAACAGGGTTCCGAAAATTTCCATAATGGAAATAGAATAAATTCCGGATAATTTACGTAATTCCGGCATGGAAACCCTACTTATGATACAATGAAAAAGCTATATCTAATTAAACGTACTTTACCAAGCCAGTCCCTGATTGGAAAACCAAGCACTCCTAATTTGTTAGTGTCAAGAGTTCCCGCTTTTTTTCAATCAGCGCATGTGATGCCTCTTGATATGGAAGATCAGTTTAAATTAAGACGACGTTAACAACACAAAATTGTCTCTTGCACGACGCATGTACTGTCCCGGATTGCCTTATATAGTCTGTAATTGTACTATACAGCTACTGGACGGTACTTCGCTTCCATCAAAATTTTCCTTTTCGTTATACTAGGTAATGATTTTTTAATTGATTTTTTTTCAACAATTTTGATTGCTACTCAACTGTAAAAAAATTCTTTATCTATTTATGTTAAAGAGATCGTTCACTTATTTGGGTAATTTCAGGGTAAACTAAACAGCCTATTCGCTGTTGATTGGTGTTAGTCTTACTTTTCAAAGACAACTGTGGCCGGACAAAAAGCCGATTTTTCGTTCAGAATTCGAGCGTTGCAAAGATATAGGGATTCGAAAATTTGAGTTTGTGGCAAAGACTCAATTCCTCTTAAATGAATTTAATAAAATGAATTGTTTAAAATAGACTTTACCCGTCATCATAAATAAAGTTAGAATTATGAACCATCATCAAAAACTCTTTTTTTATGCAAAATTTTATTGATGTGTAATGTTTCATGTTTTTGTAGAGTTTGTAATCTCATATTTTATTTTTAGCTTGTCTGGGGGAATAAGCCAAAGTTTGAACCGCCATTTTTGTATATTTTTTAAGTAATTTATTGCATTTTTCATTTATATATCTATACTTTTAATTGTGGCTTTATCTGTGAGCATCTTCTCTTTGTACAGTATAATTTTAAAAAAAATATTTTCAGAATTCATAATATTATTTCGCGTATTTTCAAAATTTTACAAAATCAAATAATTTATGAAAAAAATATTTTAAATTTGATATTTAAAGTCTGATTTACCATAAACCTAACCTGGGGCCACGTGAGGTTCCACACACAATTTTGCCCTGATCGGTTCAGCCGTTTTGACGTTTATTGGATACAAACAAACAGACACCCAGACAAGCTAAATTTATACATAGATATATATAAATATATTGAAAAATCTTTCATCTCTAATAAATTATTTTCATTGACACATGCAAATATGATTTAGTTTTGACAGACCGGGGAAATAGTCCTCAATCTCCATTTAAAAATAGTCTTTAAATTCAAAGTTTTTCGATATAAGCATTTTTAAGAAAATAGTTTTCTCGAATAGTTTTCACGTGGAATCAGAAATCCCTTTATTGGCATCTAGACTTAAAAACATTTTGAGGACAGACTGGAGGAAGAACTAAGGGTTAAAAACATTTTGAGGACAGACTGGAGGAAGAACTAAGGGTTAAAAACATTTTTGAGGACAGACTGGAGGAAGAACTAAGGGTTAAAAACATTTTTAGGACAGACTGGAGGAAGAACTAAGGGTTGAACACATTTAGAGGACAGACTGGAGGAAGAACTAAGGGTTAAAAACATTTTGAGGACAGACTGGAGGAAGAACAAAGGGTTAAAAACATTTAGAGGACAGACTGGAGGAAGAACTAAGGGTTAAAAACATTTAGAGGACAGACTGGAGGAAGAACTAAGGGTTAAAAACATTTAGAAGACAGACTGGAGGAAGAACTAAGGGTTAAAAAGTTATTATTGGAATTCATTTTATATCTTAAGATGTTTACCAAGTTCGACAGTTGATTGTTGAATCATCTCAAAAATGTTCATTTTGTTATTTTTGGACTGGTTGAATATTCGTTATCAAATATTTTAATCTTTAAAAATATAATTTATAATATGATCTGTTATGTTCAGTTTTTGAAACACCCCGTATGTGATAAATGTATATATTTATATATACATATAAATGAGAAAAAAACGTACTCTTGGTGTAACGAGGGGAGGAAGGCCAACCACAACAAATTCTCGTCCGAGCCACATTCTACTCATTTTCTCATCTGTCCCACCTCGAAATTTTCGTCCTTTCAATATTATTCTTTTAAAGTGTCTAATCTAATCTTATCTAATCCTCCCAGATAAAACTATTTCTAAAGAATCTGACCACGTTAGAGCATTAATGAAAAATCGAATTTTTGTAAATAGGAAAAAAGTTTCAATTAAATAAAAGTTCTCAAGTTTAATGTCTTTAAGAATTTTCACCTTTTTTACGTGCATTTTCAAATATTGCTGATGTAGAATGCCGCAAATAATTCTGAGTTTATAGAACTTCAATCTTTTTTGTTAATTATAGTGAAAACCATAGCATTTTTCCTGGTGATTCCATGGGGAAAACCATAGCATTTTTCCTGGTGATTCCATGGGGAAAATGTAGAAGAGATTTAAATTTTGCCTAAAAAAGTTTGACATCATTCTCATGAGTTTAAATATTCCAACATGATGTATTCAGTGCAATACTTCTGTCCATCCATGCTTTATGCCCTAACGTGTCAGATTTTTAAAATATAGTTTTATCTTCGAGAATTGGAAACTTTTAAGCACAGAATAATCGACGGACGAGAATTCTGGGCTTGGCTCTGACTAGAATTTGTTGTGGCTGGGCTTCCTCCCTTCGTGTAACAATTGAGACTTCGTCGTTTAGTTAACAAGATGTTTTTCAGCTTTCTGGTTTCTTTTTAATGCATAGTACAATACATACAATACAAAACAACATATACATATACATATATTCATATATATATATATATATATATATATATATATATAAGAATGTTATATTCATATGAATATAATATATCAGTTGAACCATGAATCCTTTGATTATGGATCAAACACGCTATAACCAGTGCTCTATCAAAACTTGATGATTGGTAATGATAATATAATATGAACAGGGTGAGTCAAAAAAAGTGTGATTATCGGCGCCTGGTGAAAAATTGTACCTTTTTATGTGAAACTCTCCTGTATTGTTTTTTTTTTATATTTTTTGGATGATGGAGAGATGGGAGAGATTGGAGAGATTGGAGAGATGGGAGAGATGGGAGAGATGGGAGAAAAGGGAGAGATGGGAGAGATTAGATGGATGGGAGAGATGGGAGAGTTTGGAGTCTGCGAACTTTTTTCTCTCTCAAAATCAAAAGTTCAGAAAAGCAAAAATGTGTANTCATTCTTTTTGCAAAATTTCAATGTTGATGTTGTTTTATTAGTAACTGATTATCAAGTGAAATTGGTCTGTTCATACTGTACATTGTACACTGTATAATGTACACTTTACAATGTACACTGTACAATGTACACTGTGCAATGTACACTGTACAATGTACACTGAATACAGTTAATATAGAACAAAAAGTATATCTTAAAAGTTGTGACTACTAAATAGTTATGAACTCATTTATGTAAATTGTTTAAAGTTTTTCAAAAACACTGATGTCCCAAAAAACGAAATGAAATACATGTTTGTATAAACACACGTACACGCGGACTATACGGCTATATAAGATGAATTATATATAATATTTATTGGTCCATGGATGATTAAATTAAACCTTTAAAGATTGTCTTATTATTGTAACATTTTATCAATAAAATTAAATAATAAAGAATTTAGAATCTTGGCATGTTTATTTTATTACAGAACGTAAACTTCCCCTTTTCCAGCGAATGTAAGAGGTTGCGTGATTTTAAATATAATTTACCCATACAGCTGCTATGGGTATATTGGGTGAAGAGGGTTAGAGAAGATCACCGAAATTACAGAATACTCAAACAACTCTGCATTCAGTTTTTATATTGCTTCAATGTTTACTTACAGGGTGAGTAAAAAAAGTGTGATAAGTGGCGTTCGGTGGAAAATTGTACATTTGTATGCAACTCTCCTAGCTGTATGGTATTTTTCAATATTTTTTGGAATTTTGTTTTGGTAATCCAATGGTTAAACAAATCCGCAAAACTTTTTTCTCTCTTAAAATCAAAAGTTCAGAGAAGTAAAAAAGAGTATATATATATATTATTTCTATCAAATTCGAAAATTAAGAAGATTGAATCACAGATTCACTGAAAATTTGCAAAATTGTAACAAGAAAATTCGAAATTTTTAGTTCTGGTCTAGTTTTTAAGGACAGTTGATATAATATGATATAAATATACACTTACTTTTAAACTTTTAAACAAGGAATAATTATGTCTTGTAGATTTATGTAGTACAGACAAAAAAGGAAAATGTCAGAATTTTGCACTTTTTAAGAACAAAAAACAACAATATCTTCCCAATTGTTTATAAAAAATTGTTTGTTAAAAATATCTTGCGTCACTTTTGTAAATAAAAATCAATTCAAAACATTTTCACTAAAAATCTTCCAACCCTAACATGAAAGATTGTATTACAAACTATAAACTATAATTTTGTTGCTGGAAAAGGGAATTTAAAACTGAAAAAGATTTAAAAGAATAATGTAGCTGCCAAGCATAATTATTTCATAAACTTCAAAACTTTTCACATTTCAAACAACCTTTTAAACTTTAAAAGATTTTAATTTTAAGAGAATTTTTATTATAGTTTTTAACTGAAAATTGTTCATATCTAGAATCTTTTGTTAGACCTTAGGTCTAAAGAAATGATTTATGGTGGGGTTTGAAAAATGTTTATTGATAAAAACTTGACTGAATATATGGGAGCGTTATGACTGTGGAGCTAGTTGCTGTTGTGGGATTTAGGGAGCTTCTCAACTGCTGGTATTGATGAATCTTTAGAACACGGAGCTGTCTGGAGCAGAACTGTAGAAGGCTGCTTCTGTAGGGAGCTGCTTGAAGCTGGTATAGATGAATCTTTAGAACACGGAGCTGTCGGGAGCAGAACTGTAAAAGGCTGCTTCTGTAGGGAGCTGCTTGAAGGTGATATAGATGAATCCTAGATCCTGGAGCTTTCAGCTTCAGGACTTGGTCCAAAAATGATATTTCTATTCTGATTTTAGAATATCAATAAAATTCCCTTTTTGGTGGTAAAGAGTTAGTTTGGAACTCCGGAGCTGCTGAAGGGTTGGCTACAACTGATCAGTGATCATATCCTCTTTTCAAGATTTCAATGTTAGATTTAAGGCGTAGTCTTAACTTTGAGCCTATACGTAAAAATACGCACAGTGTTTACAGGATGTTCACAAAAAAAAAACATATAAATACATTTTAACTATTCATAAAAGCACAAATATCAATTCTTATAGAATCTGTTACATTTGTTTGTGATTTTTACAAAAAGTAGTTTTAGTTTATGTAAACACCCAACAGAGTTCCCATATACAAAGATAATTGATTCCAACCATAATCTAACATTCTTTGTCAAAAATACGTACATACAAAATTCTGAGGAGGGGAGGGGGGGGATTCACAATCTTATTTATTATCAGCAATTGTCTATTTATGAAAAGTGGTATTTTTTGAACTATTAATCAGAATATATTTTACAAACTTCTGATATTTTAATCTTTTGTTTTTAGAATTGATTTGAACTCAAAACCACTGGAGATATGATAATTTCGTTCAGAATGAGACATGTTTTCATGGTTTTATTCAATAAATTAATATTTAAACACAATTTTAATATCTCTGGTATTTTTGAGAGCAAAAAATGGCACACCACATTTTAGAAACTGCAGGATTAGGGCTATTTTGTGACTATTGTTTCATAAATATATTGATAAAATCCAGTTATCTATAATAAATGCTTAAACTATTTCTTAGGATTATAAATTAATCAATTTATATAGTTCCTGGTTATCAAAAACATCCCTGTTAAGGAGACAATCCAAATAGAATTCGAAATTTTGCATTGTTTTAAATTTTATTTTAGTGAAAGATTTTAGATTTTGTATATTGACTTGGAAAAGTTGGAGAATTGCGTTGTTAGTTGAGCCAAGTCTGATTAAGTTTTGAGAAAGTTATTTAATGGTTAAATCTGAGGGTTCAGCACCTACACACGTCTTTGTTGCTCTCCGGCAATACAATTATTCTCGCTCTAATTCTCCAATAAAGATAAACTCCACGTAATTGATTTGATAAATGTTTCAATTGGATCCGGATTGATATAAGGATTGATTTTTTTGAAAATAGAAACATATAGTTAAGCGTGCCCTGTCAAAAAATTTACGAAAAACTAAACAAACAAAAAAAATCCAAAAAGAAACGTGTAATACTGATCGTTTCTGGATCTTATTTTCTAGTTTTAATATTTTTTAGAATAATATTGGAAAGTTTATAAAAGCAAACTTTAAACATTTTTGAAATCTTGAAAGTTTTATTAAAATTTAAATTTTTTTTTATATATTTCCAACATTTCTTACAGATATACTCCTTAAAGGTATAATCCTTGTCCTTTGAACATACAAGTTTTAATATTAGCCTAATATGTACTAGGTACAACATTTCTTACAGATATACTCCTTAAAGTTATAATCCTTGTCCTTTGAGCATATAAGTTTTAATATTAGCCTAATATGTACTAGGTACAACATTTCTAAATGATTTAATCAATGAACGATCCAATATGCCGTGGTCGACAGTGAAACACCTTATAGACGCTAATTTAACAGTTCTGTTCTGGTGCCAGGCCAGCTTTGACTTTAGATTCCGATTTGACCAATTAAACATGATTTTTTCTTCTCCTTTCTCTGGTAGTCTTTTTCGGAAAAAACTCAAAGGTAGTTTAATTTTAAAACAAAATGAAATTGAGTTTTTATTGAAGAAATTGAAATTTAAAAGCGTATTGTTGAACTGAACTCCCGAGTTTCCTTTTTAGAGTCTTAGCATTTGCGTAGATTTTGATTTCAAAGATTTAAAAAAAATAGAGAATATGAAGAAACTAAATAATATTTCATAACAAAAATATTGATATCGACAAGTTTGCCAACCCCATTCATGAAACCCGGGTACCAAAACTGGTTTTCAGAACAATACCAGCTGTCCACCTGTCTTAAGTTTTAGGCTCAGAGCCGGAAATAAAGAAAAGTCTGCACTCTTTTTACATTTGTGTAAATTTTAATTTATGAAATCAGAAAACAGGAAGAGAACAGAGAAACAAACGCAAATGAAATTACATTTCTCAGCAGAAATATTGATGTCTGGAAAACTGCCTGACCCCATGTCATGAAACCGGGTGTCCGATTCGTCCGATTCTGCAGTTTCATTACGCTACTCTGTTTTAAGTTTCGGGCTCAGGGTGTGTACTGTGTAGGGCTGGGCACGTTCCAACTTTTTTCAAATCGTTCCGTTCCGTTCTAGAATGAGGGCCTTCAGCTAGATCGTTCTGTTCTTGTTCCTAGTCCCTGACTTAGAACGCGTTCTTGATAATAAGAACGCCATCCTGATTTTAAACATTCTTTTTAAAATTGTTTTTAATTAAATATTTAGTCAAATATATATCTATCTATCTATCTATCTAAGCTAATATCCGTTCCGTTCTGTTCCGTTCCAATATTTTTAAGAACCTGCTCTTTGCATTTCGTTCTTTTTTCGGAACGATGGGATAGTTCCGTTCATTCTACAAGAACGACGCTAACAACGCCCAGCCCTAGTACTGTGTCGTAGTGGGTTAAGTTTAAACTTAATTCGGGCTCAGAGTGTACACTGTACAGTTTACGTACACTGTACAGTTTACAAATCCATAATCTTCCAGCTAAAAAGTGTCATGAACATCACGACGATAGACAATACCGGGCTTAGATCAGAGCTGATATGCGTTGTTCGAGGATGGGTCTGGAAGAACGAGGATTAAAAATTGGAACGAAGAGAAGATATGAGTCTAGTTGTGAAGACACCAGTATAGAGTAATATTCTACATCTGCCTACACTTATACACCAGTAGAGAGTAATATTCTACATCTACCTACACATATACACCAGTATAGAGTAATATTCTACATCTAAATACACATAGATACCGGTAGAGAGTAATATTCTACAATCTACATCTGTACATACACCTAGACACCAGTAGAGAGTAATATTCTACATCTACCTACACATATACACCAGTATAGAGTAATATTCTACATCTACCTACACATATACACCAGTATAGAGTAATATTCTACATCTAAATACACATAGATACGGTAGAGAGTAATATTCTACATCTAAATACACATATACACCAGTAGAGAGTAATATTCTACATCTAAATACACATAGATACCGGTAGAGAGTAATATTCTACAATTTACATCTAATTATACATACACTTAGACACCAGTAGAGAGTAATATTTTACATCTATCTTTATACACGTAGACACTGCAGTATAGAGTAATATTCTACAATCTACATCTATATATAAGCCTAGACACCAGTATCGAGTAATATTCTACATCAACATACTTTTGGACACCAGTATAGAGTGATATACTACATCTACATACACGTAAACACAAGTAGAGAGTAATATTCTACAATCTACATCTATATATAAACCCAGACACCAGTAGAGAGTAATATTCTACATCAACATACACTTGGACACCAGTATAGAGTGATATACTACATCTACATACACGTAAACACAGGTAGAGAGTAATATTCTACAATCTACATCTACACATACACCTAGACACCAGTATAGAGTGATATTCTACAATCTACATACACGTAGAAACCGGTATAGAGTAATATTCTACATTTACTACACATAACCACTAGTTTAGAGTAATATAGTCTGCAATCTACATCTATACAATAAATACATACACCTAGACATCAGTACAGAGTAATAATCTAGATCTACATACACGTAGACACCAGTATAAAGTGGTATTCTACATCATTTACACGTAGAGACCTGTATAGAGCAATATTCTACATCTACATACACATAGACACCAGTTTAGAGTAATCTACATACACGTAGAAAAAGTAGAGAGAAATATTCTATATCTACATACAAGTAGAAACACGTAGAGCGTAATATTCTACATCTACATACACGTAGAAACAAGTGGAGAGTAATATCCTATATCTATATACACATAGAAACAAGTACAGAGAAATATTCTACATCTGCAAACACGTGGAAACAAGTAGAGAGTAATTTTCTATATCTATATACACGTAGAAACAAGTACAGAGTAATATTCTATATCTAAATACACATAGAAACAAGTACAGAGTAATATTCTACACCTACATACACATAGAAACAAGTAGAGAGTAATATTCTACACCTACATACACGTAGAAACAAGTACAGAGTAATATTCTACATCTGCATACACGTAGAAACAAGTACAGAGTAATATTCTATAGCTATAAACACGGTGAAACAAGTACAGAGTAATATTCTACATCTACATACACGTAGAAACAAGTACAGAGTAATATTCTATAGCTATAAACACGTTGAAACAAGTACAGAGTAATATTCTACATCTAGATACACGTAGAAACAAGTACAGAGTAATATTCTACATCTACAAACACGTAGAAAAAAGCAGAGCGTAATATTCTACATCTACATACACGTAGAAACAAGAACAGAGTAATATGCTATATCTACACACACGTAGAAACAAGCAGAGAGTAATATTCTACATTAACATACACTGAGGAACATGCAGAGAGTAAAATTCTGCATCTAAATACAAGCACAGTACAACAAGCACAGGAACAAGCACAGAGTAATATTTTATATCTACATACACGTAGACACCAGTAGAGAGTAATATTCTACAAGTAGTCTACTAAGTCTGCAGATTCTCCACTGTTTTTAATTATACTGTACACTGTACAATGTAAAATGTACAATATTTAGAGATTGTATATTCTGTACACTGTACAGTATTGATCCGCAGTACAATGTATAACCACTAATATATATATATACATATTTAACTAATATAAAGATGAATAGTATTTAACAGAATAGTATTAGATATTGGGATATTCAGAGTAAATACCAGAAGCAGTGTGTATACCAGTGTATACAGACTAAGGGTGATCAATATTGGAATTTAGCCAACCGGAAGTCGATGCTTTTTCTCCTAAAAAAATGCAATTGAAAAAAAACATTTACTAGCGTCCATACAATTGCGGATTGACGATTTAATATCGGAGAAATAACCGTAAAACCCAACAAAAATTATTTTAAAAAGTTTCATGTTATCGTTTTCTTGGAAATCAAATTATTTTAAAGGGAGTGTTCGCGAAAAATGAAAGGGGGTATAGGTTTAATGCGATTAAAAAGCGCTTTTGATCGCCACTAATCTTACTTCTATCTGTTGCGTCTATAAGGAGAAAATTGTTAAAGACGTCTCATACCGAATAACATGGCGTCCATACAAATTGAGAAAATTGCAACATACGACTTAGACCGTAAAAAAATCAATTTAATTTCAAACAAATCATTCAGATATTACAACCTATAGTCATCGATTATCTTTCGCCACATTTACATATAGTTGATTTTTCATAAAATGTTTTAATTGTTATGATCTGAGAGTTACTTATAAAAACGTTTATTCCTGTTTCGAGGATTTTTGGAAATGAAGACGACATTTTCATATTTTCCAGGAATGTTCGAAAGCAAGTTGTAAGCTAAATATTATTTTAAAAAACAAAATCAAAACTAGTATGAAATATTAAATTTATACAAATGTGGCGAAAGATAATCGATGTTTATAGGTTGTAATATCTGAATGATTTGTTTGATATTAATTTGATTTTTTTACGGTCTAAGTCGTATGTTCCAACTTCCTCAATTTGTATGGGCGCTACGCTCTTCGGTATGAGACGTCTTTATCAATTTTCTCCTTATAGACGCAACAGATGGAAGTAAGATTAGTAGCAATCAAAAGCGCTTTTTTATCGCATTAAGCATATACCCCCTTTCATTTTTCGCGAACACTCCCTTTAAGGAACGCCAACGGAGGGGGGAAGGGTTCCAAGAAAATACAAAAGATATTTAAGTTAATTTAATAAGAATAGTTTACATTTTTGACATATTTCTGCAAAGTTAATTAAAGCCATATTTTTTCATATTTAATAACACTAAAATTAGTATATACAGGGTGTAATTAAAAAAACGCTATTCAGGGTGATGGAGCACTTAAACGTTTTATTTTTTATGGAATATTTCTGAAAGTATTATGGAATTTCTCAAAGTATTTCCTTGATTTTGAGTACTTAAGAAAGGGCCACAAAAACTTGCCTGCCTTAGCCCTCGATTTAAAAGCTTCAGCTCGGGTCGTAATTCCTTAAACCCAGCTTTAAGACCCAATCCTAGACCCAACTGTAAAGACCGTATGTGTCACATGATTGACAGCTGCTTGCTCTCATCAAAACCCGGAATGCGCCAGTGCCAATCATGAAAATTCGCCAAAATACACCAATAAACCGGTTTTATGAACTCAACTCTGTGGATAATTAAATGACACTTAAATCCAAAAACCCAAGCCGTTAATAAGGCCTGCAGCGATAGCTGAGACCTAATACGTATTATCCCAATTTTTTTTAAAATCGCAGGCAGTCTTCTAATGGAGTTTGGGAACACATGCAGGACATCCTGCTTTAATTCAATTATCATCACAATTGCAATGTTCGTCAAAATGTCAAATTTCAAACTATTTCTACTTCTTAAATTGTTGTGCTACATACTTATAATTAACATCAATCCATCAGATATTTAACCATTATGAGTGCTAAAACACCATAATGTTTGTTTTTAGAGACACCCCACTCCATTATGTCGAGTCCATCTGCAGCGCCTGATCCAATCAGGGTTCAATCATTTGTTTGTTGTTTATTCTGGACCAATAGAAATTGTATGGCGGTAACATCTATCTTTTTATCTATCTCATTATCCAATCAGAGTTATAAATCCTTCAATCAGTAAATGGAAATATTTACTTCTACTGAAACTATGGCGATTCCTTCATGTTTTTGCAAAAAACATTTATTCTCTATTTAGAACTTCAATATTTTATTACATTCGTCATGAAAAAAAAGTTAACTCACTTTAATATTTGATAACATTCATCCAAAACAATATCAAAGATTTCAAAACATTTTATGGGATGATAAATTCTTTTGATAAACTTTTGTTTACTGTAACACTAGCTTGAGAACCCAGCTTTGCCTGGAATCAAAACTTTGATCAAGGGGTTTATGAGTTACTAGCTGAAGGGCTCGGCGTTGTCCGTGAAAAAATTTTAAAAAATTTGAAAAAAAAAATAATTTTGAATAAAAAATTTCGAATTTGTTCAGCATAAAACACCCCCTGGTCACCCATGAGTGTGCACAACAAATTTCAGCCCAATCAGTCCAGCCGTTTGGCCGGCTGTACGCAACATATATACGAATGTCTTGTTTTATTATATAGATGATCTTTTGATAGCACATACAAACAGATTACTCTAGAATTTTTTTTCATTTTTGTTTTCTTCTTATTTTTTTTTCGTGTTTAGTCTTTTGTCGAAATTATAAAAAATTTTAGATTTTATCTAAAATCCTTTTAGATTAATGTCAGATTTGTTTTATGGGTTTACTTTATCTTTTTATAGCAAACATTAGTCTTCAAAAATTAGAATTTTTTCTCATTTTGCAGAAATAAATGAAAACTATTAATTAAAAGGGTTCACAGTAAACTAAATTTAACTTTTATTATTCAGAAATCTTGCATTATATTCAATTTCAACGTGTTTTTTTTTCTGAAGATGAAAAAAAACACGTTGAAATCTGAAAATGTAAATAACAAGATATGATATATAGAATGAGAATTATAAGTGGGTTAATTTTTCAAAAACTTTTTTTATATTTACGATAAACAAAATATTATCATATTTAGATATATTGGAAAATGCATTAAGAGCTTTTGACAAAACTATTTTGAGCATTAGAAAAGTTTTCTTCCTTTTGCGGATATTTTCTTCACTGAGAGTTGTGGATAAAAATCATCTGGGTTGGGGGGGGNGTTACGTAAATCCTCCGCCTGTTTTTTTTCTAAATAACTTAAAAACGGCGTTTAATGACATTAGACCGCTAAAATTTCTTCACTTTTTTAACTTCGTAGTTGTGGGAAAAAAACAGTTTAACGTTTGGTCGATGTTTCAAAAAAATCAGAAATGGTTGCAAACTTTTTTACAAACTTTTTTAAGCTACAGGGCTGAAATTTATAGATTTGAAAAGCCCTTAAAAAATGGATGTCATTACATGCGTGACGTGTTAATATTTGTCAAAAGTAAAAACATGTTTTCGAAGTTCTTTTTTTAACTTTTAAAAAATCCTCCCTTGCACGCACCCTAAACCATTAAAGATAGAGGTCTACTTTTAGCCTTGAAAAGTTAGATTAGGACATGAATGTATCACACTCCTCTATCTCAACTCTCTAAGGGCAAAATCATATAGGGGGTCGGGAAACAACCCCCCCGCCCCCCATCTATGTTAGACAAAAATAGCCTAATCGGGGAATTCGGGATAGGGTTAACAATATACATAAACTTTTCGATCTACCACGCCATGATATTCAGTTTTTTTTTCATTTATTGTAGTTCTTTTGTGCAATTTTTTTTGTATTTAAAAAAAGTCTAAATATTGATATTGCTTATAAATTTCAAACTTCTTCTAATTAAATGATTTATCTGTTCTCATACGTACGTACATGTGTTCCTTCTCTGAAATGCGCTTAAGAGCTTTAACGTCAATTAATGACAAAATGAACTAAAGTTCTTAGTTACTATATGCTACAGCTCAATTCTATATGTAAAACTCTTTTCGCACAATCTTAAACCCCTCGTAAAATCTTCATAGCATCTTTTGAACAATTGTACCGAGCTACTAGCTATAAAGTTATAGCTAATATATATTTTTGTAAAACAATTGCTTTTTCGTATATAGTAACTCTGTTAATAATTAAATATAAATTTTGTTAACCAAAATAACCTTACGAAAATAAAAAAAATATTTAGTTTAAAAAAAAATATTGCTTAGAAGTTTCGGTATGTAGAACACTGCAGTGTTTTAATCTATAATAGGATTTGAACCTCAATCTTGAACAATTAAACTTTTTAATCTTTTCAACAATTCTTCTTTTTATATTTAAATCTATAATAGGATTTGAACCTTAATCTTGAACAATTCAACTTTTAATCTTTTCAACAATTCTTCTTTTTATATTTTAATCTATAATAGGATTTGAACCTTAATCTTAAACAATTCAATTATTAATCTTTTCAACAATTCTTCTTTTTATATTTTAATCTATAATAGGATTTGAACCTTAATCTTGAACAATTCAACTTTTGATCTTTTCAACAATTTTTTTTTACATTTTAAAATTTTTTGTTGAACTTTGTTTAATGATACAAATAGTGTTTGCAGCTTTGACTAAGATCTTTTTTCTTTTTAATTATAAAGGAATTGAGTCTTTGTCACAAATTCTGATTTTCTAATCACTATATATTTGGAACCCAACGTCGCCGACCTTTGATTTTTCAGATTTTGAATAATTTTAGATCAAATATTTTAAGTTTAAACATCAAGGGTTTACAACTTTAGGTTTCAAAATTACAGGGACTAGACAATTTGAGTTTGTGGCAAAAACTCGTCTGTTTGTTCATTTATATCATATTAACGGCTGAACCGAACATGAACAATTTTTTTGTGGAAACTCAAAGGTTAGTGGGAGTAAAAAAAAGTCGACTTTTATGATTTTTTAAAACTGTCCATTTAAACTGAAAATTTAAGTTTTTTTGGTTTTTAGGAAAATCATTAAAAATAGCGGCCTGAAAAGTAAATTTTTTTAATATCTTTTTATATTTGTCATTTTTTTTATTTTTTGTAAATGTTATATTTATGATGCTGATATATGATATATATAAGTATATTATGCTCGAACTTAGTCGAAGAAACATGCATTAGGAAATATGGAAATATCATTAATATTAATAATATTCTTATTATTCTAATAATGTATTCTAATATAATATTATTCATGTGCCATTGCAATAATTGCAATTCTTCAATGTGTCTACATTATCACACACAAATTTGTTTTCATCTGAATACAATTTTTTTCGGCTTTTTAGATATAAATCATAAAAAAAGTTAAAGAAGAGAAACAAGAAATAATGATACATCTCAAGCTTTTAAATTCTTTTAAGATGATGTTCTAAATAAAAATAAATGAGAAATAATTGTCGCACTTGGGTTTATCATTGAATCCCTCGAGAATTTAAACAAATTGAGTTTTTACTACAAACTCTGATTTTTTAATTCCTATATCTTTGCTGCAACCCATTGGCATAGACCATAGAAATTTCAAACTAGGAATTATGTTAAATTAAAATAAAAGTTTTAAATGTTAAAGTTTTACACCATTAGGTTGCAAATATATAGTGATTAGATATTTTGAGTTGTTGGCAAAGACTCAATCGCTTTCCATGGATTATTAAATAATAATATTTGATACACTTATCTATCAATATTGCAATTTGCAAGTACAAGTCAGGATACAGTCCCAACATAATATCAATTAGTTTTATATTTACTTAATTAACAATTAATTTATAAAAAAGAATAATTAATTGATATTATTATTGTAACTTTCGAAAAGAAATTGATCAAAATTAGGAAGAAATAACATTGGTAAATAGACTATGGGCTAATATAAGTATACGCAAAATAACATTTATTTATCAACCAAACTAAAAGTCAGTAGTGCAGTAAATAGAAAAGTCCAGTAATGCAGTAAATTGAAAAGTAAAGTTATGCAGTAAATTAAAAAGTCCGATTATGCAGTAAATTGAAAAGTCCAGTAATGCAGTAAATTGAAAAGTCCAGTAATGCAGTAAATTGAAAAGTCCAGTAATGCAGTAAATTGAAAAGTC
>NW_019396718.1:83207-159319 GCF_000591075.1 Eurytemora carolleeae
CGTCTTTAACAATTTTCTCCTTATAGACGCAACAGATAGAAGTAAGATTAGTAGCGATCAAAAGCGCTTTTTTATCGCATTAAGCCTATACCCCCTTTCATTTTTCGCGAACACTCCCTTTAACCCTGAACTTGTATTTCTCTAAATGTTTGATTTTGTTCTTATTCTACCCTGGAGTTAGTTTCAATAAATGTCTAAATTGAAATTGAATTTGCAGATAACTGTTCTCTCAGTTGAATTGAAAAATTTGTTGTTTAAAGCTTAAAAATAATTAAAAAGTTTAAAACACAATAATTTATTTTTACAACATAACATTATGGGGGGAGGGGGGTCTTTAAAAATGCGGCTTCAATATTCCCCTTTCCTCTACCCCCTGACCGTGTCAGGGACTAAAACAAAAATCTATGGGAGGGGGGGGAGGGTTAGACATGGAATATTTCGGACAAATCAAATTTTAAAAAGAAACTTAATTTTAAAATAGACTTGATTTATAATTGATTATTAAAAAACAATTGATATAAATTAAAAACACATTTGTTTTCTATGTAGATGGATCAACATTTTATTATTTTGTTCCTAAGAGCTATTTTGGCTCTTTTTTTCTGAAAAGTAAAGCCGGGCTGTTTTATTTCCGCTGGTTTTCAGGACACTAAATCATCCAATATACTTAATACTTCATTGTTTCTTCTTTATTAACTTAGAACTGCACCTTTGCCCCATCATTCAACTGTTAGCTGTAGAAACTACAAAACAACAGTTCTTATTTTCTTGTTTAGTTGTTATCATTGGTGGATTTTGTAAACAATCGACAACATATTCTAGGAAAACGTTCTTGCGAGGTCCTGCGAAAATATTTGGACCCGATCGGTTCAGCAGTTTTAACGTTAATCAACAAAAAATATTTTGTCATTTTTCTGTAAAATTATGAATCTGTCAATATATTTACATTCATCGCATACTTTCAACTTAAGATTATATTTTTTTCAATTTGTTGGAATTCAAACTAAAAACACCAGACATACGTACCAAATATATATACATATATATATTTAAAGATTTGAATCTGATTTAATCATTTAAAGTAACGCGGGGGCCCCCCTACAATAGTTTCAGTAGAAGTAAATATTTCCATTTACTGTTTAGCGCAGATTGAAGGATTAATCTCTAATAAGATAATGAGATAAATAGAAAGATAAATGTTACCGCCATGCAATTTCTATTGGTTCAGAATAGACAACAAACACATGACTGAACCCTGATTGGATCAGGCGCTNCCCCCCCCCCAACTTTAAGGTTTGAAGTTTAAACAACCTTAGACTTATTAAACATAAGTGCCTTTTTGTGTTAAATAAGCTGACACTTGGAATATTTGCTGTTAGGATCAAAGTCAATTTTATTTGGAATTACTGGCACGGCTTTGTGACCTAGTAGCTTCTCCAGTGTTCAATATACATTAAAAAAGGAAAGAAGCAGACTTGTTTCACTCCTGTATGCCAAGTCCATTAGTTCCTTCAAGTTAATTCGGTCGAAAGGTTAGATAGATAAGATTGGACTTAGATAATGCGAGGCTATCTTTTTCTCAATAAATATTGGTTTATATATGTCCATGGGGAAGGTCACCAATAAAAGATAATTGAGAAAATACTGATAAATTTGTCGAATCTATATATCTTTTTATCAATATAAAGATGTGCATTAGATTATCTATAATTGGTCCCATCTGCGCCCTTCCACTTCTCCTTCTCTCTCTCTCTCTCTCTCTCTAGGGGTTATAATGAAAAATGTTTATGTTAACCCCCCAGTTCTTCTCTTCACTAACACTGTAAAAAGTGTTTTGATACATGATACGTGATAAAATTTTATTCTTTGTATATTGCATTAATAATAGGTATTTTTTAATAAAACATAAAAGAGAATTATTCCTGAAAGCTTTATTTGACCTGAAAGGGAGAGACTGTCTATCTCTCATTGGTATCAAATGAATCCTTAAACTTTTCTCTACAATATTGCACTTTGAGCTCTCTAAGTTTTAGTTTAAAGGAACGGTTCACTTCCCCTTTGCATAGACACTATTTACACGTTTTTTCAGTAACAACTATCAACGGTTCAATAAAATCTTAAATTATCATATGTTAATGACAGCATGTCCCAGCCATTGTATAATAAAACTTTTGATTTTAGAATTAACGTTTTCGTGTCCAAAATTGATACCAAAAAAATTAACACGTTCATACAAAGACGACTTTCTTTCTCAGACACACCGGTTCCTATGATATCAACTCTTTAATCATACGGGGATTTCTGGGGAAGTAGTGAAAGCGTATTAAACTTTCAAATGTTGTAAAATAATTGTAAAATAAGTTATATTTTGAAAATAGACAATTTAAAAATGATTTGAAAAAATTAAAAATATCTACAATTAACTATTAGGTACTACAATTTAATTTAATTTTTGAAAATTTGTAAAAATCCATGACTATGACAAAAAGAATCTAATAGTGTAAATGCAAAGGTACCTTTGCGCTGGAATTCTAAAGGATAAATCGGCTTTTTCCCAGGCCACAGTTGTCTTTGAAAAGTAAGACTAATACCAATCAATAGCTAAACTGGGATTTTCAAATTGAATATATCTCAAATAAAATTGTTAGCTCAATCTTTGCTTTGTCTCAAATTAAGAATATCTTACCATTAAATATTCGTCTACTTCTTCTCTTGTAAGGCCTCATATTGAATATGGAATTGTTACTTGGGGAGGGGTTAAAAACTCTAAACTGCCAAAAATCAGATCTTTGCAAAAAAAGGCAATCAGAGCGGTTAATAATAGTACTTTCAAGGCACATTCAAATCCATTATTTTCAAAACTGAAAGTTCTTAATCTTGATGATACATACAAACTTTGTATTCTGACTTTTATGCATGGATACTTTAATGATAACCTTCCCTCTTCCTTCCAAAATATGTTTAAGTCTTTAGCTGAACCAAATAGAACAAAATCATATAAATTAGAACGGGTTTTAGGCAAAAATTTAGAGAGCTTTCCGTCCGCAATGTTTCCTAAATTGTGGAATAAAATTGAAATTGACCTTAAAGAAACTAAATCTGCAAAAATATTTTAAAGAAAGAGTAATCAATATTTATCTTGAGAATTATGAGAGATTTAAATGCGGAAAACCTAGCCGTATATCGTGTGAATAAATTTTATATAAAAAACTATAATAACTGAAACTTTATTAGCTTATTTCTGTTTCTGTAACTACCATCATTAACACCCTGTATTTTAATTTTATCTCTACATAAAAATCCCTCTGATCTCACCCTGCCACAGATCACCTGACAATCTCCTTCCTTCCAATCAACTCCTTACCTATCCAAAAACATATCTTGATATGTGTAACCAATTATATTCAGTATCGTTAATTAACTTCGGGCCAACCACTCAAAACAACCAACCCTGGTTAGGCGGGTCCAAACTGCAAAGTAAATTGTGATTGCTTATTTGTAATATCTCATGCTTTGTAGTTGAATAAACATATGAATGAATGAAAGGGCTATTCAGTTTACCCTCAAATTACCCAAGCAAG
The DNA here is from genome assembly GCF_000591075.1 of Eurytemora carolleeae. NCBI lineage: Eukaryota > Metazoa > Arthropoda > Copepoda > Calanoida > Temoridae > Eurytemora > Eurytemora carolleeae. The sequence continues at coordinate 86,789 of NW_019396718.1, forward strand.
TGAAGGGTCCCTTTAAGTTTCTAAAGAATCTAACTGCCAATTCGGTTAGTTGCAAAAGATTGAATATGACTACTGTATAGTTCCTTAATGAACCCTGTTCCTGTCTCTTGCAGAAAGTTTCCTACAAAGAAATGAATGCTTAGAGCATTAAAAAGTTTCCTGTATGGAAAGTTTGTAAGCGGGGCCTAGTAAGCAACAACTTTTTACACTCTTTTGCTTAAACTTTGTGCATTTTCCTACTTGGACTACTTTACTCCAAATATGTCTAAGTTTGTGTCTAAATAATTTCGTTAAAAGGTTTCTAAACAAATCAAATAATCCAAACTTAATCTTTTCCATGGAAAATTTATGCCGGCATCCCAGAACCAAGAAATAAAATTAAAGCAGAAAATCTGAGTGTTTTCTTAAAGTTGATTTAATCCAAGATTAAAATGTTATATGAAGATATGAAGCTATGTAATTGAAATTTAAAATGAATCTTTTTGCATTCCACAACAAAAAATAGGACAAAAGAATTATTTTCATATCCGCTAAACGATACTGCGCCAAAAATTATATCTATATTTTTCAAAAGTTGCGAATTTTTTAAATGACTAGTTTTTGATAATTAACACACAAACATAAATAATCAAACAAATAAAAAAAAATGTTGTAGCATTTTTCTAAAATTGAATCAATATCTTTTGTGCTTTTAAAAGCAAAAAGTTGTTTGCACTTCAAAAAAAAACCAAATTTGCGTACGCCACGCTTTCGGCCGTGGTGTTCAGCATTCATGAAATATGTTTACGCATTTTTCTAGATGTAACTTGTAATGTAATAAGGTTTGATAAACTTCTCAATGTTGAGTTTATTCTTGAAGTTAAACTTGAAAATTAAATATTCATAGTTTCCTTCTTGTCTTCTCTTTTTATTACATTTTCTTATTAAACTTAAAGGGAGTGTTCGCGAAAAACGAAAGGGTGTGTGTGCTGATATCTAAAAGAATTCAATATCGATCGCTGCTAATTTTACTTTCATCTGTACATAAGGAGCAACTGGTTAAAAACTTAATATATCCAAGAGCGTATAGCGTTCATATAAAGGAACTGAGTTTTTGCCACAAATTATGATTTTACAATCGTCATATCTTTTCACCCTGATGGTGTAAACCTTTGATATATCAAACTTTCATTATTTGATCTAAAGAGATTCATAGTTTGAAATATCTTAGGTCTCCGACAATAAAATGAAAAGATATAGGGAAAAGAAAATCAGAGTTTGTGACAAAACTCAATTCCTTTACAGAGTATGCATTATTCCACTCAGAACGTGAATAATTCAAGAGACAATACATGTTATATCAAGTGAATAATATAATGAAATTACCTTTAGAAAGTGAAATGAGGGTTGAGGAAATGTTGGTAATTCCGACAACTTTAATAGTTAGCATAACCGCATACTGTACAAATTACAATGAATGTATACATAAAGGATGAGACTTCAGAGACGATTGTACAGAATTTTTTTTCCGTTTTCTTGCATTCAAGGAATTCCTTGTAGGCCGAATACAGAAACCTAAAGCTTCAATTCGTTATATTTTTAGAGTTTTGGGTCGTCTTTACAGTCTCATCATTTGTGGGTAACCCTATACTAAACAGACATATTAATTAAAAACTAAAACCACTAATGAATTTCATTTTAACTGAATTTGTAGTAAGTAGAAGAAAATATGCATTTTTACATTGCACAACTGGTAGGATTCAGAATTTATAAGTCAGTAATTCTAAAAATGTACATTTGTTTCTTAAAAAGATCTGAACGATTTTTTTCAAATAGAAATGTAGAATAAGCTTAATGCCATGCACACACAGATCCAGACTACTGTGAAAACTTACATTTTTTTCAAGAATGTGTCGAGTGTTTAATTTTTAACTCTGTATCTTACTTTATCTTTTTTATAACCTCTGCCCCTTTAGTACAAGTAAATTTAACCTATATGAAGCATAAAGTCTGACCGGGTCAACCTTGTTGCACCGGTTAGTCCTGTCCATAGAGCTAGGTACAGTACAAACTGAGACCGACAAGTTTGACCCGGCTCGGAAATTCAAATGTACTACGGCTGCCCGTGAGACATGTACATTTTATTATTATAAAGCATTTATTTTTTGCCTTATTTAAAAAGAATTAATTGGTAAATTGCGTTAGTTTTTAGTAAGAGCTTGTCTCAACCCATTTTTATAAATTTATCTATGCTCAAAACAAATTACTGCCACATGCCAAAATGCCAAAATGCCAAAATGCCAAATTCAAGTTTGCAAGGTATTGAATTATTTATTTAGGAAATAGGAAAAAGTTCTCCAGTTTATTGATTAGAAAGTATAGAAAGCATTGAATGAAATACATTAAAGTATTAGAGGATTAATAGATCTTAGATTATCTGAACTTCTGAACTATTCATTTTATGCATTAATCCATTGATTGAAGCATTAACTAAGATTTAACATTTCTAATAACATTCATTTTCAACTTATATTTATTCATTTATATTCTTCTACATGATTTTTATTGTGTGAAGTACATTTAATCTTGGACGCACGAATTAAAACTAAAGACGAATTTCATATTGTCTCTAAATTACCATGTTTATTGGGACACCCTGTATTTCAGAATCGTGAAATGACTGAGACCAGACGAAGTTCTTTAAATTTCTGGATATCATCCATAACTCCACCAAGATCTCCTTCCCTTCAGGTATCTTTAAATTTCTGGATATCATCCATAACTCCTACAAGATATCCTTCCCTTCAGGTATCTCTAAATTTCTGGATATCATCCATAACTCCGCCAAGATCTCCTTCCCTTTAGGTATCTTTAAATATCTGGATATCATTCATAACTCCTACAAGATATTCTTCCCTTCAGGTATCTCTAAATTTCTGGATATCATCCATAACTCCGCCAAGATCTCCTTCCCTTTAGGTATCTTTAAATATCTGGATATCATCCATAACTCCACCAAGATCTCCTTCCCTTCAGGTATCTTTAAATATCTGGATATCATCCATAACTCCTACAAGATATCCTTCCCTTCAGGTATCTTTAAATATTTGGATATCATCCATAACTCCGCCAAGATCTCCTTCCCTTCAGGTATTAAATTTTTAAAACCTATCTAAGAACATTCTCATGGTTATAGCGAGTTCTCCAATACAAATTTGAGACAAATTGGTTAAAGGGTTCATGAGTAATTATTGGAAACACAAACAAACAGAGATTAATATAATTACAAAACAAAGTCATGGTATGGAAAGTAAATAATTCATCAATTTTAAAATTTTAAACTAACTCTTTAAAATTGACCATTAAATCTCTACTTTGATTTTTCCATGAAGTATATACTACAAAACATCAATGAAAGATTCATGATTTAATGCAACAAACGATTATTCTAATCTAATTTTTTCCCTTAGACATTTGCATCGAGAGTAAGTATTAGAAAAAGTTATGAAAATAGATATTTTAAAATGTGAATGCATCAATGTTTGGACGTGTGCTTTCATAATGACAACTATACTGGTCACATTTATGGTTTCCAGCGAACGAAAACTTTAATGAAAAAGTTCGAAATTTCGCGAATTTTTTTTTCGTATTTCGCATCCCGGTGAGTTTTTTCTTCATAGCATATATCATTGAAATTTCGCGAAAATGAATTTTTCGAAAGACAGCGAAAACGATGCGGAATTTCAGGGGAAAAAATATGCGACAATTTCGCGAAAATTTATAAAAATGTTCGCTTCTTTCGCGAAATTTCGCATTAATCTGTTTTGCGGGAAAAAAATTCACTTGACGGAATGCAAAAAATTGCGAAATTTTTGCGAAACAATATCATATTTCGCTGAAAACCCACAATAAAGAAATTATTCAGAAGGGTTAAACTTTTGTGACTTTAATCTGTAATTTAATGACAACGCTTAGCTAACAAGTATTCCCGTTCCCACAGGATTAGATCCTCCATGGTGTTAGTCAACATTTTCCTCTAATTTAAAGGGACTTTAAGGTGGAAATGTAATTACAAAAATGTCAATAACCGATTTACAATAGTACCCTCTAAACCTTTGTCTGATCAAGTACTCTAGCTTTGACACATTTTTTTAACTGTTTGTTTGTGGGTTCTAACTGCAAAAGTGACTTGCGCATTTCTTGCTTAGAAGAAACAATGAAGAAATCATAAGAATTGTAGTTTTTGAGTCAGAACAACGACCTAATCAGCAACCATATATTAGATCAGAGCTGGGAACTTTTAAATGGGATATCTTTAATCCCGATTGATTAGTTAATCTGGAGATTAATAACAAGAGGAGAAAAAGCATTATTTAATCTGGTGATTAAGAAAAAGAGGAGATTAAGCATTGATCTCGATATCCACCATTCTAAAGTTTTCAGCTCAGATTAGGGTTCCAAGGATAACATTTTGAACCGGGCCTTTTATTTACACGGAGGGTCAGCTGAAATTAATCTAAAGTCCCTTTAAAGGGCTAAACCTCAATTCATGAGTTTGTCGCAATAAAAGTTTGACCCTCTGTTAAATTATTGTAATGTTTAACTACTAAAGTTGACTATACGGAAGCATACAACCCTTCAGCCTTCATCCTATAGTTTTAATGTGAAGTCCCAGTTTGAAGATGCAGTATATAAACCTAACCTATACCCATGTCATACCCTAGATTAAATGTTTTACCCGTCCAACTTTTCGATGAAAAGCGCTTAACTCTTCGATATCCACAGTTCCAACTGTTTATTGGTGAATTTAACCCTATTCCCGCTGGGGGGGGGGGGGTCAATTTGACCCCCCCCTGTAGTTTTTTTTACATAACTCAAAAAGTATTGGTCTGAGGCTGTTGAAATTTTCTGACTTTTCCTACATACCCAAAGCCCTCCCTTTAGGCCTAAAACCGGGCTTTAATACTAACTGCCTGAGTCCTCAGGCACACTGCCTGAATGAATGCTTTTTCCTGTAACAAACTAAATCTTTGTTTTGACCCACTTTCACTTGTCAGATTTTGATAAAATTTAGCTTTTTGGAAAGCCTATGACATAAGAAAACGGATTGCATAAGTTTTGCGAAAAAAGTTGCAAATTTTTTGCAAACAACCTGTCAAAGGAAATTTGCACATTTTTAGTTTTTCTTGATTAAAAATCAGGTTATTTAAAATTTTGCAAACATTTTTGCATATTTGAAATGGCATGGTCAAGGGCTTTTCAAAAATGTATAATTTTTCATTTTTTGGGCAAATTTTTTTTGCAAACATTTTTGCTATATAACTGGATTTTGCGATAAAAAATTCAATTTTTGCAAATTTGCAAATTTTTTTGCAGATTCTAAAGGTAGAGCACAAGAGCTTTCCAATGATGTATCATTTGTCATTTTTGGACATCAAACATGGGATTTAGAGGGGGGGGTCAAATTGCCCCCCCCCCCAGCGTATCCTGGTTTTCAAGTACCTCAGCGGGGATAGGGTTAAGTTTATTTCCGGGAAACCCCATTAATTCAATATATAAAGGTAGCAATTGTATTACTTACAATTGACCCAATTTTAATTTAAAAGTTTGCACCACAGTTTCTGATTTGTAAATTCGATACAATACATTTGTAAATAGATGTTAATGAATTCACATAAAGCCATCAGTCCTGTTACGAAGATTGAAAGAAGAATTTCCGTATTTTATGTGAAATGTCTAAATTATTTCCAATTCCTTCTTGACTAGAAATTGTCTTGTTTAATTAAATTTCAGTTTCGTCTGTCTTTTTCATCCATTTTATATCAACCTTTTATAACTGCTTTATAAGTGCTTTACAGTGCTAAAATGTACATGTAAAGGGCTACAGAAAAGCATAAGTGAGTTAGTCAGGTAAAGTCGACCCTGTCTGAAAAATGAATGAGACCGTTTATAGGCAGGCTAAATCAATGTGAACCTAGGTCCTTTAACCTCCTTTTATTCCATAGGCTTTTAGTGTTAACAAACCTTATCTGTTCTACCCTTTTAAACTACTTGACCTAATATCCTACAATCTGGAGATTGTGAAGCACTAAATTATAGTAATTAGATCAAGCTGTTTATATACCCACTCCCAACCACTCTAAAGCATTACTTATATCTGTAAAATCTTTATTTCTTGAGAACCAAGAAATATCAAGTTCTGGAAAACTGGCATTATGTAAAAACTATCTGAGAATGTGTTATCCCGTGTTATGGAAATCCTCTCAATCCAATTCCCAATTGTTGGAGAACCTACAGAACGTTTCCTTACTGAATGTTTACTCACAGAACGTTTCCTATACAAAACATTTCCCTGCCACCAAACGCTTTGTGCCACAAGACATTTCCTGCTACAAAACTTTCCTGTGACAAACGTTTCATGTACTACAAAACGTATTTATGAAGGTTCATCTGGAGAAAACATTTTCATAGGAAACATTTTTTGGCAGGAAACGTAATATGTAGGAAACGTTTAGGGAAGAAACGTTTTGTAAGAAAACCTTTTGTAAGGAAACGTTTGTTATAAAACGTTTTGTAAGAAGACGTTTTCAGGCAGGAGACATTTTGTAAGGAAACGTTCAGTAAGAAAACGCTTAGTAAGAAAACGTTCTGTAAGAAAACGTCTTGTCGGTGCACCAAACATTCCTTTGCATTTATCTCAAGCTTAAATTTTTTGTTGCAACCTGGAGGTGGTAGTATCAAGGTTACACAAATAATTAAAAAACACAGACTTTTAAAAAGATAATCAAAAAAGTTGTTGTTTTAACAATTTTCTTGATTAACTTGATTTTCGAAACAATGGACTTTTTGGTGGGTCAGCTTTATGCAAAAAACATGTCCAATACACAACGATACCAATTTAATCTTCTATCGGAAAAACATATACGGAAAATTAAGACTTTGAATAACTTGAGAAGTGCTGAATTACCACAATTATTTCATGTGTGTTTTTCACATTATCCATTGTTTTCTGGTTTCTTAAAAATAAAAATCTACAAAAATGTATACACCCCAAAAAGAAAAGTCGGAAGTGACTTTCAATGATGTCATGTTATAAACAGGGTGTCCAGTTGGTGAATAGTTTTAAATGTTTTTTTTTCCATAATTTGTTAAATTCTTTGATACAAAAGAGATTAATTATCATTTAAAAGAAATATAATTTATAGTAAAATTGATTTTAAAATAAAATATATTTGAGTAAAAGATTTTTCTAACGAATTAAACTGCAAAAAGTCTTTAATATCTAATACAGTATACGGAAGAATACATTCAAAACCATTCGCCAACTGTCATTTTTCGTGGGACACCCTGTATATCAAGCGCAGTGTAAATTTTAAAACAACTTACTGATAATCATAAACAAACGCTTAAGATTTACAGCAATTTTCCTGATTTTTTTAAATCAGGAAAATATTTGCAATCCAATGTACGTCGTAGACTTCAGATATTTCAAAGTACGAATTCTTTTAGATCAAATAATCTAAATTTGAAATATCAAACTTAAACACCATCAGGTTGCAAAGATAAAGGGACTGGCAAATTTAAGTTTCAATTCCTTTGAAAGACAAAAGTCCTAAACTGTGTTCTTATTGATTTCTTGATTGAGGTGAGTGGTGCTCCGCAACGTGAATCCCGTAAATCCTTCTCCTTCTCTCCCCGCCGGTCAGGATCACCTATCTGCTCTCTAGATTGTGCACTTTGTAAAAATCAGGTTACTATTAAATTTTTAAAAAAATCAATAAAATCAATAATTTTTCTCTAATTTTAAAGTGTAGGTTTTTTTTTGAAAGGCACTGATATCTTAAACCCTATGTCATTTCAACTTGGGAACAAAGGAATTGAGTCTTTGTCACAAACTCTGATTTTCAAATACCTATATCTTTGCAATCCAATTTCGTAGACGTTAGATATTTCAAGCTATGAATTCTGTTAGATCAAATAGCCTAAGTTTGAAATATTAAGGGTTTCAACCCGTAGGTTGCCAAGATATGAGGATTAGAAAATTTGAGTTTGTGGCAAAAACTCAATTCCTTTAATGAATAGCGAGAGAACTGATCTACATACGGTTCAACAACTTTTCACAATCCATGAAATTTGTTAATGTTGAAAGCCTTTATTTTTCAAATTTCCTTACAATATTACAAATTGAATATACCTAAGGTCTACGGCATAAGTTTGCAAAGGTATATGCAAATTGAATATACCTGAGGTCTACGGCATAAGTTTGCAAAGGTATATGCAAATTGAAAAGTCAGCAGTCTCTTTTCTTTTTTTGCACAAATTTATTGCAAACTCACGGAGAGAAGTTTTTTATGTACAGCTGAGTTGAAAAGGCAACTGCAGTACAGTACAGGGGATATTAGTTCTAAAACTAACACTTGGCCCATTTCTAACACTGCAAAGTTATCTTTTCCAACAGTATATATCTTTAAATCCAAGACGAGTAGAACAAAATTACACCATATATTTATAAAAAAAATGGCTAAGACTATACATTGAAACAATAAATGTCAATTTTAAACTAATGATAAGGTGTGATAATTAGTTTTTGATGATTTCTTTCATTTTCGAACATATCCCTATTTTGAAACATTTACCGGATTTCAGCTCATGTCGCGTTTTCGGAACATATCCTGGTTTTGAGACAATTACCGGAATTCATATCAATGTCAATTTTCAAAAATTTACTCACTTACGTAAGAAAACAAGATTTTTTGATAAGGTTAAATATAAACAAAATAGGAAATAAAAACAAACTGTTCTTTTATAATTTTTAAATCATTACAGCATTGAGAAAACATATATTAATATCATTTGTTCTTACAATACAGAATTAACTAGAAATCCGTGAAACTCTCTGTTAAAAGTGTTTAAAAATAAATCATCGATATTCTCTAATTTAACAGATATAATGTGGAAACTTCTAGAAATAATTCAAAACTCAATTAATTTAGTCTTCATAAGATAATTGTTGTTTTCAGGGATTTATTTTGTAAGTTATGAAAGTGAGCTTTGTCCTGAAAAGTGGATTATGCTCAAAAACAGGAAAGTGTGAGTTTTGTCTCGAAAACGCGACAACGTTTCATATTCAGGATATGTTCGAAAATATATGGGTAACCTGACATTGTCTTGAAAACGGTCAAGAGATTTAATATAAAAAGAACTCCTAATATAATTTTGATTTAAAAAAAAGTTTAAAATAGGAAATTGTTGTCCTCGTCATGTTTAATAAAATGTTGGTTATAGTTTTTATTTTAGACTTTACTCTGGATATGGGCAGGGATCCCAAAAACACAGTCTTTCATGAATTTGTGCCCATTTCTAACACTCAGTGTTAGAAATGGGCCGGCGCGGCCAAGTGTTAGTTCTGGAGCGTGTCCCTGCAGTATACATTGTACAGTGTATAATATTCATATTTATAAATGATTCATTGTGCAGTATAACTTGTTTGATTGCTATTAACATTATGTAAATCAACATTTACAAGATATGCATAGAACTGAATTTAATCTTCAAATCATGGTAATCAAATGATTGCAAGGATGTTATTAAAGCCTCATTATTCCCTGTATCTTTCAATTCGAATCAAATATAAAAAAACCGAAAAAGTAAAATATAGAGTTACCCAAACGAATGCAAATTCAAAGAAGACTGTTCGGAATTTTTTCATCAATTGTTGGTTCTCTTGAACTGGTTCTTTTATTATTAAATAATCCGTGTCTGAATTTAATGAATTTAAGCCGCGTCTCAAATCCCCAAAAAACCGGTTTCAAATGAGCGCCGGCTTAAATCTATAAAAATTAAATACAGTTTTAAGTGGTACCAACCATATTTGAGCCGCGGCTCAAATTTTTTAAGTTCGGCCTCAGTACAAATGAAAAGTTATAGATGCAATATTTAGAACTAGAAGACTGTGATCCCTAGTCTGAGAAAAAAATGGAAATACCATAGATTAATAAAAATACAGATAGAACACTAGATGTCGTCTTTTCAAGATTTAAGGGGGTTTTCGTAACGCGTAACGCGTTGAATGAAAGGACAAAGAGAGAGCATGCGACAGGGTAAACGAAAAACCCTTAAACCTTGAAAAGACGACATCTAGTGTTCTTTCTGTATTATTAATTAATCTATGCGAAATATCTTCACAATTCATTGCTTGCGAGAGCGAAATATAACAGAATTGCGCAGAATTAAATGAAATCGTAAAGGGCTTTCAACTTTCAAATGAAATTCAAACCGCGTGCATGGGAACATTCTAGTTTTAGACTAACGTAACATCGATTGCCCCTGTCCATAACAATGTTCTATTCCTAGATTCTGCAGTCCAACTCGCAGTTACTCCATCCTCCATTTGGATCAGGGTTAGATCATCCATGGTTTAGATTTTAAAAAAAATATTATTTAATAATTTTTTTTCGCTTCGAAAATTTAAGACATTGAAGGAGTTGAGTTTTTGCCACAAACTCTGATTTTCTAATTTCTATACCTTTACAATCCGATTTCGTAGACCTCTGATATTTCAAACTATAATCAAGTAATGTAAGTTTGAAATATAATATACATAATTTGGTTGTCAAGATTTAAGGATTAGAAAATTTATTAATTACTTAATTGTTTACTTCTAAGTGAGACTCATAAAACTGTGGAATAGAAGGACAACATTTATAGTCAATTTATTACACAGTTAAACTCATCAATATGAAAACATCGGAAGAATTCTTAAAATGTCGTCTTTATCACTTTTCACTTGGTTATGTTGCGCCCAACTATCTATTGTTTTGGAAACACGTGTCGCGGGTTTCAGGGCTATTTATTTCTCTTTACAAAAAATTAATTTATAAAAATCACAGAAATTTGATTATGTTTTAGCCAAGGTTATAATGCAAGGAAAGTTATTTCAGAGGTGTACGCATCTTTTGTACTGTAGTGTAATGTCTCTGGGCGGTAATGTAAACACAAGGCGGATGTCGAAGCCTGACATGGGATCCATCTTTCACAGAAAAATCAATGAAATATTCTGGTCATAGGAAACTATTATGTGGAATTATCAAAATTATCAAAATTTAATGCTTTTAGCCTCCACGGATACTAAACAAACTCTGATGATGCATATATTCTTATTTACAAATTCCGCTCAGATAGAACTGGTTTCAATATGAACGCAGAGTATACGCAACTGCAATTAAATTTCCTTGCATTATAACCTTGGTTTTAGTAAAATATACATTTCCCTGTTAAGCCTCTGGCAAAAAACTTTGACAGCTTTCGAAAATACAACTGACAGCTTCAAACTCAAATTGAAGGTGACATTATACATATAAGTTCTTCCGATGTATTCATATTAATGAGTTGAACTGTACTGAAAAAGCAAAGAAAAACAGCAAATGGTATGTGAGTGTGTGTAAATGTTACACAGAACCTTTTTACTTCATAAGTTATTTTCAAGTTAATGGGAAAACCAATTGTGATGTCCACCCAGACAAGCAAAGTATATACATAGAAGATAAGGACTAACCCTGTTCTAACCTCTAGTTGTAATCCCTCTCCTAGTTCTCCTCTACCTCCACTATCTCCAGGTCCTACGAGAGCTGATTCATCCAAATCTCTAGCTAATAGCACAGGTTGGACTGATTACTCTATATATTAGACTGATTACTCTATATACCTGATTGCTATAGTTTACTAATCTCAATATACCTGATTACTCTAGTTACTCTATATACCTGATTACTCTAGTTACTCTATATACCTGATTACTCCAGTTACTCTATATATCTGATTACTCTAGTTACTCTGTATACCTGATTACTGCAGTTTACTAATCTCTATATACCTGATTACTCTAGTTTACTGATCTCTATATACCTGATTACTCTAGTTTACTAATCTCTATATAGATAGTATATACCTGATGTTCTTGACCTACACAATCCGCAGGCAGGATATAAAGATTATAAAAGGAATTATGTCTTTACTGAGTATATATATTAAAATATAAATATACAAAATCAAAATAGATATCTTTGCAACCTGAGCTAAAAACTTTAGAATGGTGGATATCGAGATCAATGCTTAATCCTCTCTTTTTGCTAATCTCAAGACTAATTTATCTTTTGAAAAAACCGGTTTTTCATTTTCCCACATTGTTGGTGTCATATCAATTGGACTAATTATCGATTGAACGCACGTAAGTTTTGTTTTTTCAAATGTGATGATAAAATATGTTTTTGATAAGTTCATATTAACATGATTGAATTTATATTTGTTTAAATGCTCTAAAAGCCGGCTGACTTTAGTTCAATCGTATATTAGTTCTATCGATATAGCATCGTATCTGTATTTGCAATCAAACGTATCTTCATTAAATGTAGTTATAAGAAATCTGATATATTTCCAACAAGAGTGGATTAAAAAGAAAATTGAAAGTTTCCTTAAACTTCATACGTCATTGATGATACTTTAATATAAAACTGAATATTGGAAAAAAGAATGAATATGCAGGATAATGAATAAAAGAATGAATATGCAGGATAATGAATAAAAGAATGAATATGCAGGATAATGAATAAAAGAATGAATATGCAGGATAATGAATAAAAGAATGAATATGCAGGATAATGAATAAAAGAATGAATATGCAGGATAATGAATAAAAATCAATAGAACTCACTCTCTGACATTGTTGAAATAAGTTTAATTTGAAAATAATTAATTCATTATTCAATCCGAAAAAACAGATAAACATCCTCATTTGAAAATATGTACTTATACAGGGTGTCCCAAAAATATGAGAATTAAGTAACAATTTCAGAATTAAAATTGTTTCTATACAAACGGTTGACTTTATGTTATATGCGAGTAGAGTAGATATATTTTCTGTGTGTATGGAATATTATCTATATTTTACATCCATAGCTTGGATTCCCTTGAGTACTGTATAGTTTCCACCAACGGAGTGTACTTTCTAGATCTAGTACTTTTTAGATCCATATTCAGATCGAGAAAAATCTAGTTTGCACCAACAGAATGTATCTTCCAGATCTAGAAATATCAAAAAATTTAGCTTGCACCAGCGGAATGTACTTTTTTCTAGATCTAGAAAAATCACGTTTGCGCCAACAGAATGTACTTTCTTTCTAGGTCACTCTAAGACCACAAAAATCTAGTTTGTACCAACGAAATGTAATTTCTATCAAGATGGAGATCTAGAAAATCTAGTTTGCACCAACCGGAATGAACTTACTAGATCTAGATCTAGAACCACAAAAATCTAGTTTGCATCAACGAAATGTACTTTCTAGTATGGACAAAAAAATTCTTTCTATCAAGATCTAGATCTAGAAAAATCTAGATTGCATCAACGGAATGTACTTCCTAGATCTAAATCTAGAAAATATAGGTTGCACAAACCGGAATGAACTTCCTAGATCTAGATCTAAAACCACAAAAATCTAGTTTGCACCAACAGAAAGCATGGACAAAAAATTCTTTCTATCAAGATCTAGATCTAGAAAAATCTAGTTTGCACCAACAAAATGCACATTCTTTCTAGATCTAGAACCAAAAACATCTAGTTTGCACCAAAAGAATGCATTTTCTATATAGATCTAAAATCACACAAATCTAGTTTGTACCAATTATGTAGAATGTACTTTTCAGATCTAGAATATTCAGAAAATCTAGTTTGCACCTACGGAAGGTACTTTTTAGATATAGATCTAGAAAAATCCAGAAATTCGTGTGTTTGCAATAACTTTCACAGTATTATGGTGCCTTCAATTGTAATTTGTACATAGCATATTTCTAAGTAAAAGCCAGAAAGATATAAATATATAGAATAATTACACTAATAGAAAACAGAAATATGCTTTTTAGAAAATGTGTTAAAATTCTGTTTCTCTTAAAATATATAATATACATTTTCGGGCTTTTTTACTATGGTGCTTGTCATTGCATGCGTCGCATATGTTTGTTCAGATGTCTGTCAAAAAAAGGAAAAATCGAAAGAGAAGCATGAACGTTGAACATCTTTCCAACAACGCAACAAGAAAAATTTACTTTTATTAAGGAAGATCATACAATAAAATAAAATAAATAGAAATAGAAATTAGAAAATGTAAATATTTCACAATGATATGGTGTTACGCGAGCCATGCTGCGTGTAGAAAGTCTGTTTGTCGCCCCTGCGTATTTCTGAGTTTCTCCTGAAGATCTGTACGGAATGTATTGTGAAAAAACTAGTTTAGGAACTGTTTACAGTCCGACTGCGCAGACGCAAGATTTCTCGCGGAGTAGTAGTTAAATTTATATTCAGTATATGTTTATTCGTTTTGCAAGTATTATCCGTGTTCAGAATTCTGGGATCACCGTGGTAATTATTTTATATATATCTATGTTTATCGGTTGATTCTAGTATGATTGATGATTATGTATTCGTTTATTGGTTCCTAGCCACAGTTTTTTAATGCCTGAGTGGATTATTTGTTATAATTGTATGATTTTCACTCAAAGCTTTTTCTGTGGGTTTATTAAATTTGTTTAGATTGAAGGCTCAGAGAAATAAACGTTCGGAACCTTACTATCTTCCTTTTTATTATGAAGAGCGTTGAGAGAAGGGAGTCTTACGATCCAATCCTGAGAAATACCACACGGTACATATATTAGGTCTTTAGGGAAATCGCTAAGTAGCGAAACAATGGTTCATTATCGTAATCTTTCGCGAGTTTTAAGTTATAGCTAACAAATTCTGTAAAAATGGGTTATTTATATTATTTGAATTATCATTACTTCAATTTGATAATTTTTTCATTTTCAATAGATTTAATTGATAATTATTTTACATAATTGTACATACAATTATTTTTACGTCCGTATTACGAGACAAGAACTTCCACCAATGACAGTGCAGTATAATGGTCACGTGATACAGATGAAGAGACATAATGATAATACTGCACTGTCATTGGTCGGAGTTCTGGTAACGTCACGTATATTTATGTATAATAATTATCAATTAAATCTATTAAAAATGAAAAATATTAAATTCAAATAATAATAGGAGCAAATAAATCTAAGTTACTTAAGATCCTCTGGGATATCGTCTTTTTTAGATTGCCAGGCGTGGATCCAGAGGGGGGGTCAAGGGGTCAGGAGTATCTTTTGATCCTTCCTTTTCTGGTATTAACCTAAAAGTTTACTTTAACTGTTTTCCTGCGGATACAAAACAATTTTTTTGGTTAAATCAGCCCATCCTCTAGGAAAGAAAGGATTTTTAATTTTCAAAATGTGTAAACATTATTTTTGTAGTGTGTGTGTGCAGTGTCAGATTAAGATGGGNACCGATTTTTGCATATTAATTTTTCGAGAACATCAGATATACTTTTGGGTCTCGATCTAACTCCTAAGATACATAGATTTCAGCCTTTACCCCCTTTCATTTTTCCGTTACAGTCCCTTTAAGCCGTAACTTCTCATTCTTTAGTTTTGAGGAAAAAAATGTTTTACAAACTTTAATATATGTATATTCTTTAGAACATATCTTCTAAACACATGCAGTTTCATAAAATAATTAAAGTCACATCATCACAATCAGACATTTCTTTGATCCAACCAAAATTTCATTAAATCTTCTATCAATACTTGTAAGGCTATAAATACACGAGAAAATTGGTGATATTGGAACCTTTTAGGCTCACTGTTAGGCTCACTTTTAGACTCACTTTTAGGGTCACTTTTAGGCTCACTGTTAGGCTCACTTTTAGACTCACTTTTAGGCTTACTTTTAGGCTCACTGTTAGGCTCACTTTTAGACTCACTTTTAGGGTCACTTTTAGGCTCATATTTAGGCTCAAATTTAAGCTCACTTTTAGGCTCACTTTTAGGCTCATATTTAGGCTCATATTTAGGATCACTTTTTGGCTCACTTTTAGGCTCATATTTAGGCTCATATTTAGACTCACTTTTAGGCTCACTGTTTGTCGTAGAATGATATATTTGACGGTCCCATGAGATGATGTTTCTTTATTTACTTCCTTTTATACAATGCTGACCCACATAGAGTAATAAAATAATAACAATAAACTTCAAAGTATATTGTCTAGTATAGTATAGTATACAGTGATAACCAAAAATCTCTGAAATAGGAAGACGACTTTTGAACTCAAGGTATAACTTTAACTAGTTAATGAACATTAGACCTAGCAATTGTACAGTGTAAATAGACCCATTTCACTTAAATAGTGCTTTGCTAAGTTACTAGTAAAAATATTTGCTTTGTAACAACATCAAAAGGCTTAAGTATTGCTATGATGTCGTCATTCTATTCTATTGTTTTCTGGTTATCATTGTAGTATAAATAATTTAGTAAAAACTCTTTGCTCATATGTATTTATATTAGATGTAGCTGGCCAAACTGCTCAACCAGGGGGGGGGGTAACATAGGCTTAATAAGTTCCTTTTAATCTTTCTTATTCTGGGCAACGCTGGGTACTATGCCAGTTGGTTATTTGATCTTTTAAACGTTGCCTTACAGCTCTTAAAAATATTTCGAATAATATCACAAATATCTTATTTTTAGAGATGAATTTTCATTTGTCAGATCTATGATACAAACATTACAGAAACTATAAAAGCGTTGTTTACATTCCACCCAAAAATTGAAGTACACTTAATTTGTTGACAAAGCTATGGTATTTTCCCATAGATTAATAACAAAACAGATAGAACAGTAGATATCCTCTTTTCATGATGTAGGGATTTTTCGTTCATAGTAACGCTGAGAAGCCCAACGCGTTATTCAACTCGGCTTACGCGTAACTCCTTTGGGCTTCCATGAAGGAAAAAACCCTAAATCTTGAAAAAAACGGCATCTTTTGTTATATCTGTATTGTTATTAATCTATGTCTTTCCTTGTATACAGTATTCTCAAAAAAATTTTCAAAAAAAAACTTTTCTAAAATATTGATATAAAATCAAACATTTACGAATTGTAATAAGATTACAGTGGCATACTGCTTGCAGTGCACATACACAAATATAAATATAACGAAATGCGGGTTAGTTAGTTAGTTCTTTTTGGTAACAATCCAATAAAGTCACAATAAAGTACTTGTTAAAAAGTCCTAATTTCTGGCACTTAAAAAAGTCTTGCGGAAAAACAGTCATGGAAATTTTTTTAATTAAAAAATAATCATGGTAGAACAGATTTTTGCTAAACACTTCAGTTTATTTATTTATGTGACCATTTTTTCCAGAGACTTCTTTAATTAGTATTTTTTTCCACGATTTTCTTTTGATGGATTCAAATTTTCTTATAACATATTACAGGAGATCCTCCTACAAATGAGTTCTACACCGCTACTCAACTTCTATCTATTATTGAAAGGTACAATTATAAATAAATAAGAAAAATCAAAGTTTTATCAACGTATTTTAAAGAGAACCCCACAAATAATGAGTTGTAAGTCTGATTTCATACTTTTATGTGAGAAACAATCAGGAGAAAATATCCTTGTTTTTCTTCACAACCTTTTAATTTCTTTCTACATTGTCTCTGCTGCAAAAATCCGCAAGTAACTTTTGTAGAAAACAACCATAGGAAACTTGTGAAATGGCTGGGGTCTGTCCTAGAGAACGATTTTTGGACCACTTTTTCGACAATTTTCAATTAAATTAGTATTTATTTAGGGTTAGGTTAGGTTAAGACACTTTCTGGGCCGAGCGCTGCGGCTAGGACAGGCTAGGGGGCCGAGCGCTGCGGCCACGGGTTAGGTTAAGTTTTGACACTTTCTGGGCCGAGCGCTGCGGCTAGGACAGGCTAGGGGGCCGAGCGCTGCGGCCACATGTCTTACATTTAAGATCCATGTACAAAATTGATAGGAAGAGGGGGGCCGGGGGGGGGGTCCAAAAATCGTTCTCTAGGAAATTACCAATAGCTGGGCAATGGAGGATCACTTGAAATGACGATAACAGTCTCTTTAAAATGACTAATTTAATTCCCTGGAACCAGAATGCAACATATTTCTCTATATAAACTTTATCATATCAAACTTCCATCTCCCGACTCATGGATTTAGGAATATCATATCAATCAAAAGATTAATCAAACTTTGGCAGACAAAAATTTACTTTAAAAGGGGCTGTTACCGTAATTTCAAATGTTCTTCCATTTATAGAGTGGCATGTCCGATTCCAAACGGTACCCTGAAAAGATTTTTTTGATTAAGTATAAATTTTAAATTTTTATAATTTTAAAAAATGATTATTTTGATTATTTTATGTGGGTTGTCTAAAAAAGTAATTTGCGCATTTCTTTTACAGGAAAATATTGTATGAATTATCAGAATTGAACACTTGTCAAGCTAGAAAAACGACTTTATCTTCCACATTATTGATCAGATAAAGCTTTATAGGGTACCATTTAAAATTATAACAGACCCTTTAAAGGAAGTAATTGAAAAATAAGGATGTACTTTATAATTGTATAGAGACAAGTAATACAATATTATAATAATTGTAATTACAAATAATACAATATTATAATTATAATATTATAATATAATTAATAATAATAGTATGGAATGACACATTATTCACCACCGTTTCTATTTTTCTGAACACTCCATTTAGAAGAAAGATCAGAAAGGATATAAAATAAAGATTATTTGGAACAGAAATAAGAATTATGTTTTCTAGATGTTGTGATTCCAGCTACTGTATCAAACCTGACTTCAATACACTACGCCAGGCGGTACAGCGGGTAGAGAGGTATAGATATAGGATATAAGATACAGGATACAGGATACAGAACACTCTAAACAGCATTAGCATGATAGAATACAAAATCTAATTATTAAAAAAATTTTTTTTTGCTGTATTGATAAAATTTTATCTAAACCGAATAGAATTAAAATTGAAAGAAAAGATTGATGAAAAGGATTAAATTGTCATTTCTTTAACATTGAAAGGATCTTTTATTCAATTTATTTGATTAAATCCCTTCAGACAAATAAACATTGTTTAAACTAGATTTAAAGGAATCATTCACCTTCTCCAGGATTAAAATTTTTTAAGAATTAAGAAAAATAGCTTAACAATCTTTTGAAATTTAAACTTTTAACACTTTAAACTTTGAAAGAGAAAACACCTACAGTGCACAGTTATTAAGATGAGAATTTTGTTCTTTATAGTTCTGAAAGTTACATTTCTAAAGCTAAAAAAGTTGGTTAACAAGTTAGTGACACTTTTAAGCTTAAACATTTTTCATTCCTCTCAGGACCAATGTCAGTGACTGATAACTAGTGAAAAGTGGAATTCTTGTCGTCTTCTCTCTGGAAAATGTTCCTGTTATAACTGATATTTCACTAAAATCAATATTTTTAAGATCTGACAGTTTATAATTCAATAAAAATAAAATCATTATTAATACACATTCAATTGCTCAAATGACGTCGTTATGTACTCATTGTTTCTTGCATAGTGTGACAGAACGTGGAGTACTGGAGTGCCTGTTGACAAGTATGGAGGAATATACTGATCAGCTAGAAGCTGATTATTTAGAGGAAAAGATGAAAACAGAACAATTACTTTATCAGCTACTACCCAGGTATAGAGTATACAGATCAGCTAGCAGCTGATTATTTAGAGGAAAAGATGAAAACAGAACAATTACATTATCAGATACGGGATACAGGATACAGGATAAAGAATACAGGATACAGGATACAGGATACAGGATACAGGATACAGGATACAGGATACAGGATACAGGATACAGGATGCAGGATACAGGATACAGGATACAATATACAGGATACAGGATACAGGATACAGGATGCAGGATACAGGATGCAGGATACATGATACAGAATACAGAACACACTGATGATAGAATACTTATTAATTAACAAAATAAGAATTTTTTGCTGTATTGATAAAATTTGAACCTTTTATCTAAACTGAATAAAATTGAAAGGATAGATTGATGAAAAGGTTTTATACTGTCAATTCTTAAACATTGATAGGATCTTTTATTGAATTTATTTGATTGAATCTATTTGGACGGATGAGCATGACTTAAACTTAATTTTTGAGAATTAATAATCATTTACATATTCCGTTTTTTTGGAGACTACTACAATAAACAATTTAAAAAAATTCCTCAAAAATTATATTTTTTGTTTAATAAACCAAGAAAAAAACATGTTTTTGAATCCTTCAGAGAAAATGGTCCTGCAAAACAAACAACAAATGCTAATTAATTATTTGGAATTGGCCTAAAAGAAAAAAAAACAATGAATCCCAATTTACCTCATTCTCTATTTTTTTGCATTTAATCCTGAGTCTAAAACTAAAGAATGCGCGAAATTTAAGTTATAGCTTAAAGTTAAAAGTTCTGTAAAATAATGAGTTGCTACTTGAATTTGAACTTTTTTAAATAAACCCTGAAGGAAAATTTGAATTTTCTGGGAAAAATCTGAACCATTTAGAAAAAAGGATTTACGGAGAGATATTACGTAACTCGCGTAACTATCGCTTATCAGCTGTTCTTTAATTTTAAATTATTTACTTAACCAAAAAAAACTTAAAGGTGCTTTTGGTAATAAACGTTTATCAATCAATCAAAAAAAACATATTTCCAGTTACAACCATTTTTTAAGTTTACGTGCAAACATTAAATTATTAAATAATCTAAAACGTAAAATTTATTCAATGAAGATTTTAACCCTGGGTTTAAATTTTAACTCGTCGATATCGGCGAGTTAAATATTTAATCCAATGGTTAAAATTCAAGTCAGAAGTGGCAATTAAGCTGAAACCTAACATTTAGTTATAGACTCATGGAGTAAAAAAAACATTTTTGAATAAAAAGAAGCAAATTAATACTAAAATTAGAAAATTCTGGAAGTTTTCCAAGTTTTAATTAAAGCTAATGAAATTAATGAAAACGATAAAGAATACTTTGAGAAAACTGAAAAATAATAATAATAATAATACAAATTTCGGACGAATTAGATACAGTATTGCAGAAATATATGTTTTATTTGAATAAAAATGTTTTCACTAAGTTTTGCTTGTCATTGGTGTAAAAGTCCGTGGACTATAAAAAGTCTTAACGACCGTCTAAAGGAATTGAGTCTTTGTCACAAACTCAAATTTGCTAATTCTGATATCTTTGCAACCTGATGGTGCAAACCTTTTATTTTACAAACTTAAGCTATTTAACAAAATTTTGAAATATCTAAGGTCTACGACATCAGGTTGCAAAGATATAGGGATTAGAAAATCAGAGTTTGTGGCAAAGACTCAATTCCTTTAGTCCATTTTTGGGGAGTAATTGGTGTACATACAAAGGATAAATTAGGGGGGAGGGGTGAGAGTTGCTACTAAAATCTAATTGATACATACAAGGGTTAGTGATTTCCAGAACACAGGATAGGTTATACAATGTATACGATATACAATATACAATATACAGTACATTTTCTGCTTTAAGATTCTTAGCAGCAGACACAGAGAACATTTCACAGTGGTTTACTGACAGTCTGGACACAGTGAACATTTCACAGTGGTTTACTGACAGTCTGGACAAATTTTTCACATATTTTAGTAAACTCAGACTATTTTGCCTCCATTGTGAAATTATATGTATTCAGTTTTTGAAAGAATTCGAATTTGTCTCATTTTTCAAATCATTTGTGCATGTGTGGTTATAGGTAGTAAAACGGAATTCAACAGATTTTAATTTACATTTTTCTATAACAATTATTCTTGGTTCTAACAAAAAAGTCTTGTGTTCAATAATGCTGGGACCGAGGATTGCTAACCGATTTCTACATGGGGCTGCTGCACAATTACAGTGTTTCATTTTCATTAGATTATTTGAATTATAACTTGAGTCAAAAAGTCGTCTTCCTATTCCACGTGTATGTCTGTTTATTTTAGATCTGTGGTTGCAAGGTTAGTCGAGGGCCAGGCTTTCATCGCAGAAACATTTACCTCGGTCACAATATATTTTAGGAATACATTGTTTATTCCATTTATTACTTAGTTTAGACTCCCTTTCAAGAGATTCCTATGGTACAATATATTTTAGGAATACATTGTTTATTCCTTTCAAGGGATTCCTATGGTACAATAGGATTAAATTGTGGTAGCCGGTTATTTCACCCTCTTGTCTTGTTGAAAATAGTCAATTTCTTTAATAGATATCACATTCTTATCTGATTGATCCTAAAAGCTAGATATATGATAAAATAAAAGATGGCTCAAAAATAGAAATTGTGAACTGCACTTTCATATTTGATTTACGCTAAAATAATTTTAAACCCCTAGAGTGCAATAAAGATAATAATTTAAAGTTTCAAGGCCTAAAATAATTTAAATAATTTACTAACCTTGTACTTCATTCGACTTTGAAATAGAGAAATCTAATTTTTTAAAATGAATAAGAGTAGGTTGGGGTTAAATGGGAGGATGTAATGGGGTAGGGGTTGAAGTATTAATAAAGAATGAAACTAGAGGAATTTCCCCACTCTAGTTTTAATGATGTTTAAATCTTGTATCCTACAGTGATATAGTCGGGTTTACAGCTTTATCTGCTCAATCCACTCCACTAGAGGTAATCTCATTCATTCATTCATTCATTCATTTACTCTACTAGAGGTAATCTCATTCATTCATTCATCCTTTCATCCTCTCTACTAGAGGTAATCTCATTCATCCTTTCATTTACTCTACTAGAGATAATCTCATTCATTCATTCATTCATTTACTATACTAGAGGTAATCTCATTCATCCATTTATTCATCCTCTCCACTAGAGATAATCTCATTCATTTACTCCACTAGAGGTAATCTCATTCATTCATTTATTCATTTACTCTACTAGAGGTAATCTCATTCATCCATTCATTCATCCTCTCCACTAGAGATAATCTCATTCATTTACTACACTAGAGGTAATCTCATTCATTCATTCATTCATTTACTCTACTAGAGGTAATTTCATTCATTTACTCTACTAGAGGTAATCTCATTCATTCATTTACTCCACTAGGGGTTATCTCATTCATTCATTTACTCTACTAGAGGTAATCTCATTCATCCATTTACTCCACTAGAGGTAATCTCATTCATCCATTTACTCTACTAGAAGTAATCTCATTCATCCATTTATTCATCCTCTCCACTAGAGATAATCTCATTCATTTACTCCACTAGAGGTATACTCATTCATTTACTCTACTAGAGGTAATATCATTCATTCATTTACTCTACTAGAGGTAATCTCATTCATCCATTCATTCATCCTATCCACTATAGATAATCTAGTTCATTTACTCTACTAGAGGTAATCTCATTCATTCATTTACTCTACTAGAGGTAATTTCATTCATTCATTTACTCCACTAGAGGTAATCTCATTCATTCATTTACTCTACTAGAGGTAATCTCATTCATTCATTTACTCCACTAGAGGTCATCTCATTCATTCATTTACTCTACTAGAGGTAATCTCATTCATCCTTTTACTCTACTAGAGGTAATCTCATTCATTCATTTACTCCACTTAAGGTAATCTCATTCATTCATTTACTCTATCTACTAGAGGTAATCTCATTCATTTATTTACTCCACTAGATGTAATCTAATTCATCCTTTTATTCATTTAATCCACTAGATGTAGTATTCTCATTCATCCTTTCATTCATTTACTCCACTATTTGTGGTAATCTCATTCATCCTTTCATCCTTTTACTCCGCTATGTGTGGTAATCTTACTCATACTTTCATTAATTTACTCCACTAGATGTAATCTCATTCATTCATTCATTTACTCTGCATGTTTTTAGAGAAAAACAGTACTTTTGTTTTGGTAACGGTATTATCCGTTTTAAGGTTACCGTTCGTTAACGATCTTAACGGCGTTAACACGCGGCAGATATTTTAGATATCGTTAACGGTGCCAGCCGTTAACGATTATATTTCATATTAAAACATCTTTTAGAATTTGAATAACATTCTAAAGCATCAACATTCAAATCACGTAAAAAAATATTAAAAATGCATAAAATTCTATAATTCAACAAACAAACGAGGCAAAAATCCGAAGATGGTGTTTAAAAACATCGACATACATAAAAAATTATCTTTTATTTTTTGGCAAATTTTTTGCAAAAAAACACGTCCGTTTCTTTTTTCTTCAAAAACGTCTATTTCCGTTAATTAACGATTAAAAACTTGCTAGATGTAAAAGTGTAAAAAAATTAAATCTAGACAAATAATTTTTAATATTATTTTTAATGTTTGTCCATAAACATGTAATAAACTGAATGATGTTTCTGTTTCTGACTGTTCTCTGCAGCTTATGAATATTTTATAAACTTATTTTCACAACTTTAATCAGAAAAGATTGAATTAAAACTTAAAAATGAGAGAACACTTTATCTATTAAATTCTTAAAGTCTCTGCTTTGCTAGACAAGGACTTAAACAGAGGTGGGGGNAGCCCCCGGCCTGGGGGGGATAGCAGCAGAAGAGCCCCCTTTATCTTGGATTTATTGCAAAATAACTGCACTTAATCCTCACAAACTGCAATTTTTTAATCCCAATATCTGTTTAACCTTGTGTCGTATTTTTAACTTTTGCGACCTAAAAAAAGTCTAAAAAGTCTATAATAACATCTGGCTGCAAAGATCAAGAAATTAGACATTCAGATTTTATTCCTAATCTTTTTTGTAGATTTTTGAAATAGACCAATTCAGAGCATTCCAAAAACCATATTAAATAAAGGAATTGATTCTTTGTCATATACTCAAATTATCTAATCCCTCTATCTTTGCAACCTGATGGTGTAAACCTTTCATATTTCAAATTGAGATTATTTGATCTTACAAGATGAATTTTCAATATATCTATAAGGCCTACGACATTACGTTGCTAAGATATAGGAATAATCATAGTTTGTGGCAAAGACTCAATTACTTTAATAAGTAACCCCCGGCCCCCCATTTCTTCTGTCCCCTCTGGAGGAGCTAAAAAAAAATGGAGGTTGAGAAGAAAATTTCCCTTGTATGTTATGATAAAGTTTTAACATTCTTGATTCTGGATGGGAAGTGTACAATTTAGAATACAAGGATTAAGAACTCATAACACTTTGCATTTTACGGGAGAACAAGACTGAAGTTTTTAAGTATACAGGGTGATTTTTAAAAGTGGAATTTTTTTAAATGTTAACTTGTAAAAAAACAAGGAACAACAAAAAGACAATTTTTATGTTTATTAACTTGTTATTAGAATGAAATTTGATATAGAAATTAATTATCTCCAGCATTTTAATCTTTCTCTCAAACAACTTCCAAACTTCGAACCCGATATTTGGACTATTTGAATTTTTCACATCACATTAAGGACGAATTCAATATTTTTACAAAATCTTCTTATATATCTATATCTAAGGTCCTTCAAAGTTATTACAACTGGTAAAAAACCACAAATAAAAATATTTAAAGAGAAAATGGAGAAAAATGCCGTATTTTTGATACTGTTTGACTTGTTTAAGGGAGACCTGTAATCTTTTATTTTCGGGTGTAGCAATTGTTACTTCGCAAGATTATCAAACGTCAGAGAGAAAGTAAGAAGATTTTCTTATTCAATATTGCGGATTATGCTGTAATATATAAATATTATTATTGTCTAAATGAGTGGTTCAAACATAAACCTAGTATCAAAAATTATGAACATGTGTTTGTAATTTCAAAAAAAGAATCGATTTTGAAATATGTGGCTCTGGGTTCATGGCAAGATCTTATTTAGGATATGTGTTAAGATCGAAATAAAGGAGCGAAAGCTGTTTCTTCTTACAATTTGCGACTCAAATTTTTCAATGGGTGGCTCCTCCGCCCCTTCCCCCCCCCCTCCTCCTCATCCACCTTTGAAAGAAAACCCTGTGTATGGATATTTCCAGGATAGGGAAATGAGTAGAAGAATTAGTATTCATTTAGATATACATACAATTTATACCAATTGGCTGATTATATAAAGAGAAATTAGAAAATAATTGTAGTCTACTTTATATTAGATTAGATAAAGATTAGATTTGTAATTACACCATTATCAGGTTACATCACTATCTGACCTCATCTCAAAGAGAATTATATTTAATCTATATAATCATATGATTTAATTAAAAATACCTATAGTATATAGAACAAACCTCACTGAAGATTGGTCCATGACAATTTTTTGATATATATATATATATATCTATACATCATGTCAAACAGAATAAACTATCTCTAATTGAAATCTTAGATGTTTTCAATCACAATTCCTTTTATTAAAGAGCTATATTGAGAAGAACAAAAATGTTCTAAATTTTAACATGTGACCAAATAAATATTACGTCAAATCAAAACAAGAGGAGCTACGAGGGCAAAAAATCGTTCCAGTAATGTAGAATACACAATTATATACTTATATTTAAAAATAAATAAGGTTTCTAAATAATTTCTCAACTAAACATTTTAAGGAAAAAAGACAGTCAACAATAACTACTAATCAAAATATATTTAAATAATTGTCATCATGTAATATTTTTTTGTTATTTATTAATTTGTATTGTCTTAATGATTTGTATTTAAACATGTTTCTAGATTGTGGATTTCCTGAATGATTTGTATACAGTTTTTGATTCAATCATTGACAACTTCGATGTATATAAGGTAAAATTTAAACAAATATTTATATATATATGCAAGGCCCTCAACTTATAATGAGTTGGTTGAGCTCTCTAGTCCCTATTTCATTACCAAATCATTAGGGTTTGATGGAGCAGTGGTTAGCGTGTTTGATTCATAATCTAAGGATTCATGGTTCAAGCCCCGTCAACTGCAAAATAAAAATCTGATGATTAGAGCCATATTGATGAGTCCTAATAGGACGAAACACTGTGTCTATGGATATATATATATAAATATACATTTTAGTTTTTAACTTCGCATTTTTTCTTAAAATAGAATTATACTAAAGATAATGTTTCACGTCTATCATGACGATCCTCAGTAGTTAAAATTCTTTGAACAACTAAAATTCCAAGATTAGAGCCATATTGATGAGTCCTAATAGGACGACACAGTTTAATAAACATATTTTAAGGTTTAACGTTCTAATCTATATGTTGCAAACATACATGGGTATTTTCACAATGTTACACAGTTTAATAAACATATTTTAAGGTTTAACGTTCTAATCTATATGTTGCAAACATACATGGGTATTTTCACAATGTTACACAGTTTATTAAACATATTTTAAGGTTTAACGTTCTAATTATATGTTGCAAACATACAGGGTTATTTTCACAATGTTAAACAGTTTATAAAACATATTTTAAGGTTTAATGTTCTAATCTATATGTTGCAAACATACAGGGTTATTTTTACAATGTTACACAGTTTATAAAACATATTTTAAAAAAGAATCGATTTTAAAAAGTAAATGATGGACATCTTTTGAATTATTGGTCAGACATAATGGTACCGTTGTTTATTAGACATTCCGCTCTATAAATTCAAATAACATGAAATTATGTCTACGTACAGTCCATTTATGTAGCTGTAAAAAGAAGGTTGTAATTATTATGGTTAATTTATCATTTTTACTCTTTGTACTTTTAGAAACCTATAATTCGATCTGGAGACATAAATCATAAATATGAACAGGACAAAACATGTTAAGATTATCTTTTCTACATAATAAGGCTCTTCGCTAATATATATATTAGCTGTAACCAGCCAAACGGCTGGACCGAATTTTTTAAGGGAACCAATGGACTAATGGGCCAATGGAACCAAATACAAGTTTTGAAATTTCTAAAAATTCCACGGGTAACGTCGGGTACTTCTGCTAAAACCAAGATTTAAGACCGAGAGCGGGTAAACGGCGGGAATAACTATGAATAACATAAACCTGGGCAACGTCGGGTACTACAACTAGTATATAATAAAGCTTATGTAAATATTCATAAATTTGTTTGTTGAGGGAACCCATGTTAGTTCGGAGTCGACAATGACATAGACAACATTTCTTTTGAAATTCCACGGGCAACTCCAGAAACTTTAGTTAGAATCATAAATTAATATCAAGCGCGGGTAAATAGCAGGAGTAACAAAGCCTATATGAATAATAATATAAACCTGTCAAAATTATAAATATAAAAATAAATTTTCGTAATTACTTTTTTCAACGTACTTTGCTCTTCGAAATAAAATTAAAAAATAGCTTTCAATTTTGACGTCACTGCAAAATTTGACGAGTAAAAGAAAATTTAAAAATAAAAGTAGATTAAATTTAAATGTAATAAAGTTTATTTTTATAAAACACGCAGTTAATGTTTTCAAAATTCAATTCATTTTTGCATTCCTTTGTGATCATCTTTCAGTTTGAAAACCATTAAAATTATGCGGAAGGCTTAATTTTATTTGAATATATTAAATTTACTAGATAGATACACACAGAAACTATAAATTTACAATGTCATAATCTAATCATTTAGCAAAACTACTATTATTAAGCTATGTCTATTTCGAGACATAAAGAACTGAATACTTGCCTCTATCTTTAATTTTCAAATCCTTTTTACTTTGCAATTTGATGTTTTTTTTGATGCAGACCTTAAAAATGTGCCCATTAAAAAATAGTCGAATTTTAAAATATTTGAGGTTTACTCGCATAGATAGGTTGCAAAAGTATAGGAATTTGAAAATTAGGTATTGAGGCAAGTAATCATTTTCTTTAAAGGAATTATCATCGTTAATTCAATTGACAACGATTCGCAATGAATGCCCTTTAAATTTTTATCTGGAATTAGACAGATGTAAACCAATTTTCCGTTCATTTGTGTGACAGAAAATCCAGGATTTGTTGTGCAAATATGCTTCAGGAATCCGTCTTACATTCTCAGAAATGTGATTTCAATCCGGCCATGGACTTTTGATGATTAGATTACTATACAGGGTGTCCCAAAAAACATGGGAATTCAGTGACGAATTGGATATCGTCTTTGTTATGAATTAGCATTTTAATACCTAATTTCAAAAGCCATAATATTATAATGTCTGCTAGAGTTTATTTCATGAAAAGGGTAAAAGACTGTAAAGATGTGTCTATAATGTCTCCGCAAGATGAACAGTGAATACGGACAAGTTTACTCTGTTTGTATACTGTAATTTTCTTGTTTTACTAAGTACAACCGGTTGCAGTCAAAACATAAACAAAAAAAATGTAAATATAGCAGACGAAACTCTTACAGATTACAGCTTTCTCAGTAGGTATCACTATACTAAATCAAAGAATTATTTGAAAAGACGATATCGAATTCGTCACTGAATTCCAATGTTTTTTGGGACACCCTGTAGTTCCCGTTTTTTATTATCAATCTTATTCTTAAATTGAATTAAAAAATACGAGAAAGGATTAGGAAACCCTTCGAGAAAATTTGAATGGTATATAACAAATCTTACTAAATATATTCTTAGAATTTTGAAGATTTAACATTTTTTAGAGATTTTAAACGAATTTTCAGAATATTATTTTAATTTTTATTTCATAGGTTGAAACCATTGGGGATGCTTATATGGTAGCTTCAGGTAAGATTTAAAATGTGTAAACACCGTAAAGAAAGTTAAGAAATTTTAAAATAGGATATTGAGTCTTTGCCGCAAAGAATGTGAAAATTGTGAAAACCCTTTATAAAGATATTGGTATCAATTCGATCGCAAAGAAATTGCTGTAACCCAACCTCGTAGACCTTTGATATTTCAAACTATGAATTTGGAAAGTTATATTATAAGTTTTAAATATCAAAGTTTACACCATCAGATTATAAATATATAGGGATTAGCAAATTTAAGTTTGTGGACATTTTTTGTTTGTTATTTTTTTTTAACAAAAAGCAGTTATTTATAAACTTATTTATATTACATTCTAATTCAGTTTTTACTTATATTTCTTCCAGAGATTAAGTACTCTTATTCTTGTCAACAAAGATGGCACGGGTCCTATTTCTTCGTTGCAATTTATAGGGGTGTTTCTGCAGCGTCACAGTTAATTAAAGGTTCTGGTCAAAATTCAGTGAACCTTAATTTTGTAACGCATTTTTAGTTTTTCGCATTTGCTAATTTTTACTTTTGTGTAAATGCGCACCTATAATACCTATCCTTTAATCTTGATATCCACTATTGTCACTTTTAGTTTGAGGATCATTGCTTAATCTCCTTATTTAACCCTATTCCCGCTGGGGGGGGGCAATTTGGCCCCCCCCCCTGTAGTTTTTTTTACATAACTCAAAAAGTATTGGTCTGAGGCTGTTGAAATTTTCTGACTTTTCTTACATACCCAAAGCCCTCCCTTTAGGCCTAAAACCGGGCTTTAATACTAACTGCCTGAGTCCTCAGGCACACTGCCTGAATGACTGCTTTTGCCTGTAGCAAACTAAATCTTTGTTTTGACCCACTTTCACTTGTCAGATTTTGATAAAATTTAGCTTATTGGAAAGCCTAGGACATAAGGAAACGGATTGCACAAGTTTTGCGAAAAAAAATTGCAAATTTTTTGCAAACAACCTGTCAAAGGAAATTTGCACATTTTTAGTTTTTCTTGATTAAAAATCAGGTTATTTAAAATTTTGCAAAAATTTTTGCATATTTGAAATGGCATAGTCAAGGGCTTTTCAAAAATGTATAATTTGTCATTTTTTGGACACATTTTTTTTTGCAAACATATTTACTATAAAACTGGATTTTGCGATAAAAAATTCAATTTTCGCAAATTTGCAAATTTTTTTGCAGATTCTAAAAGTAGAGCACAAGAGCTTTCTAATGATGTATCATTTGTCATATTTGGACATAAAACATGGGATTTAGAGGGGGGGGTCAAATTG
Source organism: Eurytemora carolleeae (assembly GCF_000591075.1). Taxonomy (NCBI): domain Eukaryota; kingdom Metazoa; phylum Arthropoda; class Copepoda; order Calanoida; family Temoridae; genus Eurytemora; species Eurytemora carolleeae. The sequence continues at coordinate 117,746 of NW_019396718.1, forward strand.
ACCCCCCCCAGCGTATCCTGGTTTTCAAGTACCCCAGCGGGGATAGGGTTAAGGTATTCCTCCAGAGTACGATTTCGTGCGGAATATAGAATAAATATTAAATTAATCTGCAGATTAACAAAATATTCAGATCAAGCGTTGATCTCAATTTCAACAATACAAGAGTTCCCAGACATAATCTGACTCATACTCGATTGTAATTTAAAAAAGGGAAAGCTTAAGAATTTTAATTTTTCAAGGTTTACCAATTCCTAATGGCAACAATCACTCACGTGAGATAGGCAGGATGTCCTTGAAACTGCTTGAGGCAGTTCGGAACTTCAAGATTCAGCATAGGCCACAGGACTCACTTCGGCTTAGAATAGGCCTACATACAGGTAGGGATGTTAACGTTTTTATTTTTTTGAAAAACGATAGTTTTTTTTCGTTTTCCTATCGTTTTAAAAACTATCGTTTTTTTAAAGATTTTAAAACGATTGTCTTTAAAATGATAGGAAAACGAAACAAAAACGATAGGAAAACGAAAACGATCGTTTAATGATCGTTTACATAAACGATTAACAACCCTACATACAGGTTCCTAGAATTTCCCTACAAGAGGCTGGTTCACAACAGTGAGAAATTAAAAAAAACCTTGTATTTAACAAAAATTATACTTTTTGGCAGTCATCCAACTTTTGCTGCCAAATAAGCGATTCTTTTGTAGAATATATTTTTTTATTTCGTAATTTAGAGTGTGGTAGGAATACAAAACATAGTTTAGAAAGAAAGTACGATAGTCCAGAAATAGGAATTAATTCAATTAATGTAGTTCAACTATCATTACCTAGTTTAACTTCATTACTCTATTTAAATTAAATCTGATCTCAGCTATGAATGATTAAATAAAAAAGATAATCAAAAGCTTTGAAGCTGTTTTTCTTTTAATTTTATTAATATAAGTATCGCTAAAGATTTTGTATTTTCTTAGCACTTTTTCTTTTGGAATCCAATTTTAAAAATACAATACTATACAATAAACATGAGACACCACAATTGTGCGGCGTTAAAAGGCCTAAATCACTTAATAATTGACTTAGTAAGTTACTATAAAGTAAAACTATTTGCTTGGCCGTACCTCATCAACTACTGTTATGATTGCTTCGATGTCGTCTTCTTTGTTCTACAGTTTTCATCACTGTACTAAAAGAAAATGCAAAGATACGACACCTTTCCAAAAGTTTTGTTGTTTTCACGTAGGTACGTGTTGTGCCGGGGTGGTTGGTATAAAGATGCCTAGGTACTGCCTGTTCGGAGATACTGTAAACACTGCGGCTAGGCTTGAATCTAGCGGAGAACGTAAGTATCGAGCATTGATCGCTTTATCATTGCAACGCGATGGTGCAAACCTTTATTTACAATTGGACTTTTTTATCCGGCAAAATTTTTGGTTTGAAATATTAGAGACGTGCCCGAAAACAGGTTGCACACATTAGAAATATTAGAGACGTGCCCGAAAACAGGTTGCACACATTAGAAATATTAGATACGTGCCCGAAAACAGGTTGCACACATTATAAATATTAGATACGTGCCCGAAAACAGGTTGCACACATTAGAAATTTCTTTAAAATTCCTTTCCTTAATATCTTACAGTGATAACCAGAAAACTTTGGAATAGTAGAACGACTTTGAGAATCAATTTTTAACTCTAAAAAGTTCAATAACCATGAAACACAGCAATTGTGCAGTGTAAACAGACCAATTTAACAAAAAAGTAATTTTAAAAGTGTCTGGTAAAACTATTTGCTTTGTAACACCATCAAATGCACTTACGTATTGCTATAATGTCGTCTTCCTATTCCATTGTTTTCTAATAACCACTGTAGTTCTTGCTAAAAGCATTTTATCGTCAATCTTTTCACTGTATTCAAAACTGAAGGCTTTTTAAATACTTAAAAACTAAATCAACAGTTTAAATATTAAAAGTTTTCTTTGCTTTCATTTGTATTCAGTATTCTGTAAACAGAGTAAAGAAGAAGTTTCCATTTACTTAAATTGTTGTAAAGTATTTTTATTCTCATGTTAACTCAAGTTTATTGAAACATTTTATTCAGAAATTAACATTCATTACATTCATTTTACATTTTCCAAAACATAACATGCATATATAACCTTGTTCTATATATTTGGATTTAGTGGGCCCACTGAGGGAGGGAAGGCACACCACACCTTTTTTTCGTCCGACCACAAATTACGTCACAATTCACCATTTTTCGTCCGGCGTTGTTTACATTATTTTTTAAATTACTTTTGGATTTTATTGTATTCATGTCGGTTTAAAATATTTCATCCTATCTTTTCTTTAAAGAAGAATATAATTATGAAGGTACAAACAATTTGTAGAACAATTCATGGACATTTCTTTTCATAATACCTCGAGCAAATCAAAACCACTTATGTAATATGTAAATTTTTAGTTGTAGATTCTAAAAATCCAGCATCTATCACTTAAAAGCGGCAGCTTACGAGTAAAATAAGAAAAAAACAAATATGTGTGTGGTCCGGACGAAAAATATGTGTGGTCCGGACAAAAAATATGTGTATGGTCTGAACGAAAAATATTTGTGGTCCGGACGAAAAATATGTGTGGTCCGAACGAAAAATATGTGTGGTCCGGACGAAAAATATGTGTGGTCCGGACGAAAAATATGTGTATGGTCTGAACGAAAAATATGTGTGGTCCGGACGAAAAATATGTGTGGTTCGGACGAAAAATATGTGTGGTCCGGACGAAAAATATGTGTGGTCCGGACGAAAAATATGTGTGGTCCGGACGATAAATATGTGTGGTCCGGACGAAAAATATATGTGGTCCGGACGAAAAATAGGTATTTTCCGTTTTGTGCTAAGTTTTTTTTTCAAACAAAATGTATTTTAAACTAAATCAAGTCATATAGTAAAACATGACGCTGCCTCAATTTGAAAAAAGTGTTACAGGACATAAATAAATACATATGAAACCACAGAAGCACACCCAGACAAAAAAAAGGTGTGGTCGGAAGAACTAATAGTAAATTGTGACGTCATTTGTGGTGCGGACAAAAAAAGGTGTGGTGTGCCTTCTCTCGTCCTTTACTGCTCACAAGCAAAGCTTTTGCAAAAATATGGGGGTTCAAATCTGAGAAACTCAATTTTTTGCGCAAAATATATCTTGTGCAAGTTCAAAGCGACGCAATATCAACAAAACTTGACACAATTTGTAGCTCTTTACTATCACAATGATGGAATTCGTTTTCTTCAACATTGAAAAATTGTTCATAAAGGTTTTATTCGCTGAAATGGGGAGTCATATTTTTTTTAAGGGGGGAGGGGGGGATGAAATTTTGCATGAAATTTATCAAAAATATGCCGAATGATAATCATTTTTCACCCCAGAGCATATAAAAGCATCCATCCCCCCCCCCCTCCTCTGGAATTATATAAAGTCGATCTTCTTCTAAAAGTACGATTTTAAATTTAAATTAAACTTTAAACCTTGCCAACCCCTCAACCCAAAAGAACCATGAATTTGTTATTCTTTGTTTAGAAAATTGAAAAACAATTTAAATGTTCAAGAACGTAAAAGAAATAGAGCTGCGCAACGGTCTAAATTATACTTTAAAAATGTTAATTCTATTTCAGCAATGAAGATCCATATCAGCTCTGAGACAAATACTGCATTGAAGACATTTGATTGTTTTGAGACAGTTGAGAGAGGACAAGTGGAGATGAAGGTAGGGTGTGTCCGATAAAAATGACTGTTCAAAACCAAATAGCGGGTTTTTGAAAAGGCATTTTTATCAAGGGTTTAAAAATATCAACTTAATTAAAGAAATTTGATTGGACGTATGTGAGGCGACTTCCAGATAATTTCTGTTTTCGTTTTCTCTTTCGAACCACCGCTGAATACAATTCTTGCACTGTTCTTTCGTTAAGTTATGAAGCCGTACGTTTTTTGGATACTTTTTATTTTGGCCATGATAGGGCGAAAAAGAATTTGTGTTTATTTTGAACCTTCTTAATTGAAAACTTTTGGGAAAACCCAGATTGCGCTTAAAAAAAATATTTAAAAAAAATTTGTAATGAAGAATTGTTGCTTATGCTTATTCATAACCTATAACTAATCATATTATGGGAACCCTGCAATACATTGACACTCGTCAATTACCTCTTTTTTCTAAAAATATGTTTTACAAATTTAATAGACACCCTGCGATCGACTTAAACTCTATCCCAATCAATCATGTTATTGCTTAACCTTCTATACAAAATAATTCTCGATTTAAATATTTATTGGATATTTTAATATTTCAGGGGAAAGGATTGATCCAAACCTTCTGGTTACTTGGAGAGAAAAGTGTCCAGCCCTACAGGTAAAAATTTCTAAAATGTGCAGGTAAATTATCTTTAAAATGTCAAACCCTCCATTTAAGCGATTGTTAAATGTCCAACCCCCTAGATAAAAGATCTTTAAAATGTCCAGCCCTCCAGGTAAAAGAATTTTTAAAGGTCCAGCCCTCCTGGTAAAATATTTTTAAATGTCCAGCCCTCCAGGTAAAATATTTTTAAATTTCCAGCCCTCCTGGTAAAATATTTTTAAATGTACAGCCCTCCAGGTAAAATATTTTTAAATGTGCAGCCCTCCAGGTAAAATATTTTTAAAAGTCCAGCCCGCCAGGTAAAATAATTTTAAATATACAGCCCTCCAGGTAAAATATTTTTAAAGTGCAGCCCTCCAGGTAAATCATTTTAAATGTCCAGCCCTCCAGGTAAAATAATTTAAAATATACAGCCCTCCAGGTAAAATATTTTTAAATGTGCAGCCCTCCAGGTAAAAAATTTTTAAATGTCCAGCCCTCCTGGTAAAATATTTTTAAATGTACAGCCCTCCAGGTAAAATATTTTTAAATGTTCAGCCCTCCAGGTAAAATAATTTTAAATATACAGCCCTCCAGGTAAAATAATTTTAAATATACAGCCCTCCAGGTGAAATATTTTTAAATGTGCAGTCCTCCAAGTAAAATATTTTTAAATGTCCAGCCCTCCAGGTAAAATAATTTTAAATACACAGCCCTCCAGGTAAAATATTTTTAAATGTGCAGCCCTTCAGGTAAAATATTTTTAAATGTCCAGCCCTCCAGGTAAAAGATTTATAAATGTCAAGGCCTCCGAATTTTTTATATGTCCAGCTCCCCAAGGTAAAATATTTTTACATGTTAAGCCCTCCAGAAAAATGATTTTTAGATTTTTGGATTAGTTCTTTTCCTATTTTCAGTTTAAGTTTAACAATCTTTTGAAGATATTAATTTTAAAATCAGATTCCTGAAAACATCAGAATATTAAAATGTAAACAATAATTTTTTTTTACGTCTCTGAATATGCATGTTATTATATACATATTCTCCAGGTTACCGGATGTAAAAGATAAAATGAGTAATCCAACTGTAACAGTTCTCCTAAATGATCAGAGCAGACAAAATTCAGGAAAATAATTCATTAAGCAAATATTTAAAACAATTTTTAAAGCCAAAATTGAATAAAAGAAATAATGAAGAGTCCTCTATGTTTTTGGAATCGTATGAATAAATCCTATAAATGCCTTATTTTTGAAAAATAATTTTTATGTAATGCTTTTTTATTTTTACGGAGATTATAATTTATTTTTAAATCAAAATTTTTAATTTTTTCTCAGACTGCCATCTTCTTTTTCGCTGATCATACATCTGTTTCTTTTAGATCTACGCATTCTAATCCTTGGAATACAAGGGAAGCATGCATTTTGATATATATTTCTGATTTCTTTCTCCCTAATATTATGCATGTAACTACTTGTTTTCCAGGCAGAGGTGTCAAATTTCTCTGACAAGTTATTTGAGGAATGATGATCCAGCTGTTTTTCATTTAGCCATTGTTCAAATTTATATATTCTTACAGGTTGGAAAAATAAAAGTCACTGTTAAGCGGGGTTTGAAAATTCTGAGGATATCCGTTGTCAGAATTCCGCCTTAATAATGACAAATCGGATAAGAAAGGTTGGACAAGGAGTGGACATTATAGATAAAAGAATTCTTTATTCTTGTAAGTTCATCACGGACAGTGCTTCAGAATACAGCCTTGTCTACAACAATCTTTTCCTCGCAGCCGGCAGAGTATAAACCAGTATCATAGTGCATGGTGCACAACCTATCAGGATTATTTTTTCTATGTTTCCATTTTCCTTGTTTCTGGCAAGAGGGAGGGGGAAGAGAAGCATAGAGAAACCCCTCCTTCTCTGCACTATTATTTTATTTTTTTCCAAGTAGGGTGTAGTTCCATGTTTTTTTCCACACAGCTGTTCAGCTGCAAGAAACTGGAGAGCTGTATAAGAACCTGACTAATTTATGACAGCTAAGGAGTATATTAAAGAAGTATTAGAGCTGTCAGTAGCAAAATCTGGGTCCAGCCAGGTAAAAAACCTCCATTCTCCAGGTCAATACAGCGTTAAAAGATGAGCGCAGGCCTCAATGTTTCTCGTAGGTTTTTTTCCTTTTGTCTTCAGGGGTGTATACCCTCCATCATATATACTCCTGGCTAAAGCTTCTCTTATTTGCCATTTTCTCTCTCTCACCCTGTATCTCTGAATACTTTTAGAAGCCACTTTCAAGATCTAGTTGTTGCCTCTCTCTGAAAGCCGAATGTACACTGTAACACTTTATTTATGAATTTTCCAAACTGTCAATTAAAAATAAATCTTAAATTTCATGGTTTCTTTCGGTCATTTTACTTTCTTAATGGGAGTGCTCGCGAAAAATGAAAGGGGATGTAGGCTACTTCCGATATAAACAGGAATAAATGTTTTCAAAAGGAACTCTCAGATCATGAAAAATACAAAATATTATGAAATATTGACTATTTACGAATGCGTCGAAAAATAATGGATGACTATTGTTTGTAATATCTGAATGATTTGTTTGGAATTAAATTGATTTGTTTATGATCCGAGTTGAATGTTGCATCTTTCTAAATTTTTATGGACACTACGTTCTTCGGTATTAGTTGTTTTTAACAATTTTCTCCTTATAGCGCAACAGATAGAAGTAAGATTAGTAGCCCCCTTCATTTTTTGCGAACACTCCTTTTAATGCTCAATGATTCATAAAAGATATTGTATTAAATGAATTTTAATTGTCAGAGGCCGAAAATTTTGAATCGATATACTTCTCAGATAATAGGTAAACAATGCATTCAACTTATTTTTAATTTAAAATTTTAATAAATTAATTTTTGTTAAGATCCGTAGAAAATGAAACAGGAGAGGAATGTACAGAAGATGTCGACGAAAAAAACGAAAACTTTTCACTAAAGTCAAAAAATATTGAAGACAATGAAACTGCCATAACGCACAACCTTGAAGCTGTATCAGGAAGAAATGCAGACTTTAAAAATGAGTGGACTGATTGTCGTTTAGAAACGATAAGGGCTGACGTTTTGGAAACCAATACAACAGTGAATCAAGAGCATTCGGAAAAGTGTTGTGCGCCTAAAGAAACAACTAACATCGAACAAGAAAATACCAAAGATAAAACTAAAATAGATTCTGAAAAATACAAACTCAAGGTTTTAGAGAACAGTAAAGTCCAGAACGGCATTTTCCAACAAAATGTAGAAGAGTGTAAACATGTTGAAAGCAGACTAAAAACTCTATTGTTAAACCCAAAACTAGAAACACCCCTGTAGAAAATAAACCAGATTTGAGGCGGAGAATTGCTAATTTTAAACAATTAATTTTGTTGTTCAATGTGGATATTTTTTATATCCATGCTGGGTGCGAATTGAGTTAATTATCAACCTGCACAACAGTTAAAAACAAAAGTTCAGAATTCTTTAAGAGTAAAAAAATGGAATTCCACAATGTATTTTTTAAACAAAAAACAAAATATTTTTTGAAAAACTTGGACTTTTTTTGTCTGAACCAAACCTTGACATCTTCCAAATGCAATTTTCCAAATTGATTTATATCTTGTAGAAGGTGAAGGAATCTAATTTATTTTCTTCCTTATATCACTCGTTTTAAGAAACTCAGAGAAATTGTTCAAAATATTATAAATTCTTTATAGTGCTACATTACATGCTTTATATATATATATATATTTAAAAGTATTGATGGATATCAGAAAACAGTTTTACAACTAAAAAGAAGCAAGAATTGCAAAAACATATTTTCATAAAAACTTTAACAATATTTAGCCATATATACTGAATTGTTTACTTAGCCATATTTACTGAATTGTTTAATTGTACGTAACATTATTGTGTATTGAGATATAAGTTTTGGTTTTTATAAAACCTTTTTTATTTTATTGATGGGGCGAGTTGAAAATTTCCAGTCAGAAAGCAAAAAATCTTCGAAATGTAAATTTTAAATTTTTTGAATTATAGAAAATGTTGAACAACAAAATCTTTAAATACTAATTAGTCAGAATTTAAAATTTTTCTGTTCAAATTTTGTTTCAACTTCTTTATATAACTGTCGAGTAGTATTGGGCAATGATGACAATGATTTTTCATTTAAAGGGAGTGACTGGCTAGGTATGGTAAGTGAACTGAGAGTACAGTATTTTGGAATTAATTAAAGGATTCATTTTTGATATTTATGAAACGTTTTTACTGGGGGCTTGCTCATAGATTCGATTTTTTAAATTATCCATGACTAAATCCTGAATTTTATTCCAAAATACTGCACTCTCAGTTTACCTACCATACCTAGCCAGTCACTCCCTTTAAGACAAGCTGTTGCCAAAAAAATGAATCTCTGCACCCATTTAAAATTTTAATAAATAATGTGCAGAATAATCAAAATGTGCCAAATGTAAACATGTGTAAAATAGTATAAAATTTTTACTTAAAGAATTTAACCAGTAACCACCCTTGCATTTTACTTAGATAGTCAAAAGTCAGACTAATTATAAAAATGCTTGCATTACAGTTTTATAACATTAATGATTTTTATTAAAAAAATATATAATAGAAATGGCTAGCACTCTTATTTTAGTCCATACAAATTCTGATTTCTAAACAACAAGTTTTAGTTGAAAGGACAGTCGTTTTGAATTTAACTGACCCTCCAATTAAAGAGATGCACGCCCGATTCTCACTGGTACCCTTAGAATATTTCTTTGATTAATAATATGGTAGATAATATCATTTTCCTATTGTTTAATTCTGACAATTTCTTCATTGTTTTAAAGCCAAAAAAAGCGCAAGCTACGAAGAGAAAATAAAAGAATATAGTTTTCATAAAAGAAATTAGAATATTTAAATTAACTTGATCAGACAAAGATTTAAATGGTACGATTGTGAATCTAACATGTTACTTAATTTTTCTCTTTTCATTATAATTTCCATTTAAGAAGATTTAACTGCATTAGAAATAGTAACAAGTATTTCTCTAATATCTTTATTTATATATTTATATTTATATTTATTTATATTTAATCTAATATTACAATTGGGACAAAATTGCTTTTTTACAAAGCTTGAAAGAGTTGCAGATGCTTTGTGAAAAATTGAAATTTTCTTCCAGCCAAGGGCATCCATTATTTGTAAATTGTAAAGAAAATAATTCTGAAATTCCTGACGTAATGTCATGTGATATTATTCTCCTTTATCTCCGAGGAACAGATATCAAATTATTCTGAACATATAGAAATATGAAGAATAAATAAATATCTTATTTGGACCCCGGAGACCATAAAGGAGGTATTTATTACAAGGGCTGAAGGTGTAAAGTTATGTAAAGTCAGTGATCTCTAGCTAGAAAGCAGTTATTTATACCTTTGATTGGAGCACATACAAAATATTTTCACACAGAACGTTTCCTCCCACAAAACAATTCCTGCTACTCCAAAACTTTTTGTGAAGAAACATTCAGTAAGGAAACGTTTGTAAAGAAATTTTTGAAAGGAAACGTTGTGTAAAGAAACGTTTTTTCAAAATGCGTTCAGGAAAGAAAATTCAGTATGGAAACGTTCAGTAAGTTCTTCCTAAATTTGATTTACCTAACATTCACCTTGGAACTCTTTTGCTTTAAAAAATGTAAAGTTGTATTATAATTTTGAATTGTCCTGCGAATGTGCAGTGACCTCAGACCCATTTCACTTCATAATTGGGTAGTCAAGCAACTAGTAACAACATTCTTTTAAAACAGCACTTACCTTGAAACTTAAAGTTTCCCTTATAAGAATTGACCTTTACAACTAAGAACTTTTAATCCTATCTCAGAACATTCCCGTGGTTCTCCAGAGTTCAAAAATTTAGGCAAATTGGTTATTATGTTTCGGAGTTAGGATCGGACATACAAACAAACAAACAGAGATTACTTTATATATTTATAATACAAATGAGGTTGCTTAAATGTAAGCTTCACGTCCTATATGCTTTTCCTGATTCTACTTTAACCTATTAAAACTTGAAGCCTTTGACTGCGTAGTGTATGAAAATTGTATTTACAACATAACAAATAAACTTAATATTTCAACTATAAACTTATGAGAACCAAAGATGAAGCTCTCTGGCAAATCTTCCGCCTCAGATGGCAGATGAACCTCGCATCCTGTCCGATCCTTTGTCGATACTGATTACTGTCCCTCTTGGTACACTCCTCAATGAGTTTTTATTCTCATAGTTGCAGAAAAACAGTTGCTCCCAACCTGCATTTCTCCGCCACGGGCTCACACCGGACTAACCAAAATGAGCAGCATTCGGTTTCTACTATTTGAAATCAAACGTGATTTGTTCTATAATTTAACAATCTTTTACCTTACGGATTTTTTAATCTTTTCTTTTTCATTCAAAATGTATAAGCCGACAAAAAAGTATTTAAGAAAAAAGGCTAAAAATTTTGTTTAGTGGGTCAAATTGTGATCGAAAGTCACAGTTTTCTGGAATATTAGAACCGTTAAATCCACATGGGCTGGGCGTCACTCTTGAAGGATGATCATTCTTTTAGAAGAACGAACGGAACTATCAAGAACGATCCCATCGTTCCGAAAAAGAAGAATCTGGTAGGCTCGTTTCTGAATAGCGTAGGCTCATGACGTCCAGTGGTTCCCTCACTCACAAGGGGGTGCTAGGTAATGTGTTGATTTGAACTACAGGATATGACGTCATTTCTGTAGTTCAAATGAACAATAGTTCAAGCGAACAATAGTTTAAACGGCGGTACTTCAAACAAGTATCCACCACTTAATATAGATTTGTATTCTGCATTCAAGCGTGGTCTAAAAATATGTTAAATGTCGTCTTAATTTGGCGTATTTCTACAGGATAGAATAAATGTCGTCATGGGTTCTTTTTCTTTTATAAATTTTTAATATAATCCAAAAAATTTTATTTAAAATCCCTTAAATAAATTCGAAAAAAATACAGGCCCCCCCCCCCTGCTTTAGGCTTAAAATAACTTAAAATAAAAATATCCAAAATGCTTTTAAATTATATGTTTTTATCATAAACTTCAAGATTAAAAGAATTAAACCGATAAAATAGAAAATGATGTTTTCTTTCTTGAAATGCTAAGCTGCTCTGATGTATGTTGACTGATTAGCAGCAAATTTGTTTCTTGTAAAATTCGCAACTTTTTGCCTGGCTGAGGAAAAGGTTAATTATCTCTGACTCTGATATATTTCAAACTGTTTTGCTTGAAATTTTCAATTTAAATCTCATTCATCTTGTCATCTTGAGACTGCACACACAATTTACAGATATCTGCTTATAGTTGGAAACTAGGGTCATTACTTTCTGGTCAAATTGTTTATTTTTTATCATTTCAGATACAGGGTACCACGAAACATGACAGATGGTGAATAGTTTAAAATGTCTTCTTCCATAATTTGATACTAAAAGACTAATAACATTTTTACATGACAGTTATATTATACAGTGAAACCCTTAATAACGAATACATCGAAAGAATTCATAAAATGTCGTATTCTTCACTTTCTGATAATGGAATGTTGCAGATATTTAGTTTTTTTAATTAAATGATTTTATAGAACTCTTTAAAACTGTTCCCACATATTCATGGCTATTTATTTATTTTTTCAAATACTGAAATTTACGTAATAAAGTATAAAATTCATTGAAAATTGTCAAGACGACATTTGATGAATTCTTCCGATGTATTCGTTATTAAGGGGTTCACTGTAGTAAAATTGATTTCACATTAAAATATATATGAGTTAAACATTTAAAAAGAAATAAACTGCAAATAGTCTTTAATATCTAATACAGTATGTGGAAGAAGACATTCAAAACTATTCACCAACTTTCATGTTTCGAGGGACACCCTGTATTTGAATTTTATTGAATCATTAAGCTGTTTATTTGTCTTATTTAGTTTTTAGGGTTGACATAGTAGTTAAATAGTCTAGTTGTCTTATTTAGTTTTTAGGGTTGACATAGTAGTTAAATAGTCTAGTTGTCTTATTTAGTTTTTAGGGTTGACATAGTAGTTAAATAGTCTAGTTGTCTTATTTAGTTTTTAGGGTTGACATAGTAGTTAAATAGTCTAGTTGTCTTATTTAGTTTTTAGGGTTGACATAGTAGTTAAATAGTCTAGTTGTCTTATTTAGTTTTTAGGGTTGACATAGTAGTTAAATAGTCTAGTTGTCTTATTTAGTTTTTAGGGTTGACATAGTAGTTAAATAGTCTAGTTGTCTTATTTAGTTTTTAGGGTTGACATAGTAGTTAAATAGTCTAGTTGTCTTATTTAGTTTTTAGGGTTGACATAGTAGTTAAATAGTCTAGTTGTCTTATTTAGTTTTTAGGGTTGACATAGTAGTTAAATAGTCTAGTTGTCTTATTTAGTTTTTAGGGTTGACATAGTAGTTAAATAGTCTAGTTGTCTTATTTAGTTTTTAGGGTTGACATAGTAGTTAAATAGTCTAGTTGTCTTATTTAGTTTTTAGGGTTGACATAGTAGTTTAATAGTCTAGTTGTCCTATGTCCTATTTGTCTATTTTGTCATCTGTCTATAAAAAAAATCATTTCTGCAGTTCTCTGCGCATTTTGATGTCTAGGTGTCTATTTGTGTAGTTGTAAAAATGCTTGCTTATCTTATTAATGTCTAGTTCTCGTCTTATGTTCTTATTTTAGTTGTCTCTTGCAAAAAGTATTTTTCACTTAAAAAACTTAAAATAATTTTCCAAACTAATATATTTCTAAATTGTTTTAAAATGCTATTTAACGGCTTTCTAGTTTATTTTATGTTGAACCTGTTGTAAACATGCAGAATATTTGAGAAACATCTCAATTACAAGTTAGAGGCCGAACATTAAAGTGTTTTACCGACGAATTATTTGACGTTTCAGTATGTCTGCAGTGTCAGGGTCTGTGGTCAACACACAACTTGATTTTACAGACTTTAATGTATTTAATAACAGAATAGAAAACGTTTAAACTGTTCAGAGAGTTCAGATGATTCACTTAAATGAAAATAGGCTAAAGAATCTGTCAAATCATTCGTTGGGATGTTTAGAAAGATGAAAATTTCCCTGTATGATAATTATTTATCAAAATTAAACTTTTTTAGGATTATTGGACGTTTTCAAAAAATGCAAAAAAAATCATTTCTGACACCCCTAGGCTTAGTACGTCAATATAATTCACCAAAACCATACTGCAGTTCTTCAATTATCATACAGGGAAATTTTCATCTTTCTAAACATCCCAACGAATGATTTGACAGGTTCTTTCTGTTTAAAATGTTTTGCAATGTTATTTTTTTTCTTTTAGGCTATAGGTTTAATTTTGGAATAGAAGGCCCATATATACCCATTCCTTCTTGGGGTACTGATTGGGGTCTACTATAAAGATCATAATTTGAAATAGTGCTTTCCGTTCATTAACGGCATTTTTCGTTAATTTTCGAAACCTTAATCTGCGATTCTTTCCCTGCTTTACTTGACTTGCCGAGAACTTTATGTAAAAAGTGAGTAACAAATATTTAATGGAATTTTCTAGTTTTTGAACGTGTGACAAGTCAGAACTAGATCTTTTCTAATTCACAACAACGGGAAATATTTTTAAATTCCTCAAAACTTTCTTTTTCTACATTGTCAACAAACCTCTAATCTAAGTCTCGTTTACTTTTCTACATGTTTAGCTACGATATCGAATGTTTTTAAACATGTATGTGTGTCCTCTATATTGCGCCCCAATAGTGCGTCATCTATCTGTGTCCTCAATTGTGTGTTCATATTTCTTTTCTGTGTCTGCGTCCTTACAAGTGCGTCCCAATAGTGCTTCCCGATAGTGCGTCCTCAATAGTGCATTCTGAATAGTGCATTCTGAATAGTGCATTCTGAATAGTGCATTCTGAATAGTGCATTCTGAATAGTGCGTCCTAAATAGTTTGTCCAGTACCTGAATCCTAAAAAGTCTGTTCTCTATCTTTGTCCCAAATAGTGCGTCCTCATTAGTGCGTCCTCAATAGTGCGTCCTCAAAAGTGAGTCCTCAATAGTGCGTCCACAATAGTGCTTCCTCAATAGTGCAACATGAATAGTGCGTCATGAATAGTGCGTCTTGTAACTGCGTCCTTAAAAGTGGTCCCCAATAGTGGGTCGACAAAATTGTAATCTCAATATTGCATCGTCAATAGCGCGTCCCAATAGTGCGTCCTCAAAATTGCAATCTCAATATTGCATCGTCAATAGCGCGCCCCAATATTGCGTCCTCAGAAGTGAGTCCTCAATATTGCGTCCACAATAGTGCGTCCTCAATAGTGCGTCCTATATGGTGCATTCTGAATAGTGCGTCATGAATAGTGCGTCTTGTAACTGCGTCCTTAAAAGTGGTCCCCAATAATGCGTCCTCAATATTGCAATCTCAATATAGCATCCTCTATAGCGTGTCCCAATAGTGCGTCCTATAGTGCGTCCTCAATAGTGCGTCCTAATAGTGTGTCCCAATAGTGTCCTTCAAAGTGTTCGTACTCAATGATGCCTACCAATAGTGCATCCTCAATAGTGCACCCAAAAGTGTGTCCCAATTGTGCGTCATCAGACCGATTATATCTTTGAGTTGAAACATTAAAAAAAATCTAGTTTCCAGCTTTTGTGAAGTCAGGTGGAGTTTCAATTATTGAACAGAGATTTTATAGTTAAAATTCAGGTTTTACAGAAACACTTTTAAACTGAAAATATGGCAGACTTATTTCTGAAAAGAGTTTGAATTTTTAACATAATTTTTCAAAATAATCTTAAAACAATTTGAAAAAAGCAGAAACCTTAATTATTGTGCTAGATGAATTTATTCTGTGAATTGTTATGTTCCGTCTCTTAGAAAAAAAAACATAATTGGAATCATCAAATATCTGAAAAGACCCTCTAGCGTATAATGAATCACCCAGTAAGTCTAGAACCTGTCATTTCTTTTCAAACTGTTGATTAAATTGAATGAAATTTTTGTTTTTATTTGAAATTAATAATAATTCCAGAAAATGTTAAATAAACATAGAAGTGACAGATTAATTTCATCATTTTCGTGGATTCAATTAGAAATATAATAATATTCGTCTATACGCAACATTTTCCCTATCTGAACTTCTGACCTACTATTTATCCGACCTACTGCAATATCGGACCTACGCCAGCTGTTTTTTTAATATTACTTGAGGGTTATGATTGAAGCCGGTTTTTGGCGGATTTGAGACGCCGCTCAAATTAAAATAAATTTGTTCAGGCCCTTTTTTAAGGGCCTGACTGCATAAATTAGTATGTTTAATAAAATAAATCTTTATTTACAAAATTTATTATTCAAAAATCATGACTTCGAGTTTAAATAAAAACAAGCTCGTAAAAATACATATTTTATTAAAAATAACTTCTGCATTAAGAGTTATGGTTTTGATACAAATATTAAAGTTATTAGTCAAACTTTTTTAGCATGATGTAAAGCAGGGTTACGCGAACATTAATCAATCATTTACTGAAACAAAATATTGAATCAAAATTTTTTTCTTCTAAACTTGAGCGTGCAGTAACCAAGACGTGAACTATTTACCTGCCTCAAACTTTAATTTTTATATATTTTGTAATTGTGAAAACCTTTTAAACTTTGATAATTTGATTAAACAGAAGTAAGAGGTTGAAAAACAATGCATTGGGTATGAGGATGATGAGAATAAGAAAATTTGAGTAATAAGTTGATTAATGAACTTATTCATGATAGAAATAAAAAGTGAATTTGAACATTTTGGTCTTATTATCCATCTCTCCAGATAATTGATGAGTAGTCAGGAAACTTTTCTTTCAAGATTCCATACGTGATCTTGTGCGCAGGCCCAGGACTAGAACAAAAAGGGACTGTTAGCGAAATTTTTAAGGGACCCTTTATGCTAAGATGGCGGCAATGCCCGATATATACAATGCATGGTACCATTGACACCGTCATCTGATCAAAAATGTGGAGGAAATCGTCGTTTTTCTGACTCGAAAAAAAGTTTAATCATCTAGAGAAACCGCAAATGAAAATGAACAATTAAAAATAAATTTAGAAAAAAAATTGGTTTTCATTTCATACTAGATCAGAAAAACCTTTTATGGGTACCATTGTAAATCGGTCTTTGCCATCTTCGCATGGGGGGGGGGGTGTCACATGGAATTAACTTAATTTCAATGTGACCACACTGCAATTAGAGAGTAGAAAAATGTCAAATCTATGCGACAGAACTGTTACGGCTTTGAAGCAACGTAGCACCTGTAATTTGTATCTTACGCACAAGTATGATAAAAAATAACTTAGCTGG
The DNA here is from genome assembly GCF_000591075.1 of Eurytemora carolleeae. NCBI lineage: Eukaryota > Metazoa > Arthropoda > Copepoda > Calanoida > Temoridae > Eurytemora > Eurytemora carolleeae. The sequence continues at coordinate 134,551 of NW_019396718.1, forward strand.
ATACATGAAATTCAAAACAGAGGGCAACAAAAAAACCTGCCTTTTGAAAGAAGGTAAAGCCTTGTAATCATATCTAATTTCTAATTAAATATCCAATATCGACAAATAAATCATAATAATATAAATATTCATGTAATATAATCAAATGATAATTTAAATACCTTGGTAGGCGATTAAATCAATACAAAGACGACAACTTTTGATTGCTTACAAGCTTTTTTCAAATTACAAGTTTACAAGTAATTATAGTGATGCTTCTCTTTGATTCCATGTTTATGTGTATCCATGCTGTTTAAAAGCCTGAAATCAAAATTAGAATCGAAAGTTAACTACAGTGTATTGATATATTCGACAAGAACTTTCAATGATTACTGCCGAAATGATTACCAATACCAAGGAACTATATACAGGAACGCCCAACTCAGATATACGCATTACGCATGTTATGTACTGTACTGTCGGAGGAAAGTAAACAAACCCAGTGCCCCCACAGAAGTTGAAGGGAACGGACTACAGTTCTGATGTGATATTACAGTCCAACAAAAAACATGTTAATAGTTTGAGCGAATACATATGATTTTTAGCTTTCTGGTCAATATGGAAAATACAATAGCAATATATTCTAATTCCACCCCTTGGGTCCTTTTCCCTCAAAAATGATGCGTTGCCCCTGAATTCTTTGTTTTGATCTCCTCCCACTGCAGTAGACAGATTTGACGCATGAGATATGGCGGTTCCTGGTCTTTATATTTCTTGGCCAATACTAACATTTGATAAACTATAAGATATATATTTTCTGAAATAGATGTTGATTGATTATCATCATTCTTCATGTTTTGAAAAAGATGGAAAAGGAACTCAAATTTGTCCGTCCCTATATCTTTGCAATCCAATGTCGTAGACCTTTGATATTTCAAACTATTCTGTTAAATCCAATGGTCTAGGGTTGAAATATCATAAGTGTGTCTCATGAGGTTGCAAAGATGTAGGTTTGAGAAAATCAGCTCCTTTGTTAATTTTGAAATTTCAACCCAAAGGAACTAAGAACTCAAATTGTTTAATCCCTTTATATTTGCAACCTAATGATGTTGCATTGGGTTGCAAAGATATAGTGATTAGAAAATCAGAGTTGGTGGCAAAGACTCAATTGTTTTACGGCCATTTTTAATTTTTTTAAAACTTTCTATTTGTAATTTTTTTTTAGTTATCGTTAGTTACCTTAAGACTTTCTGTTTGTAAATGCATATATATTTGTGAATTTATCATGACTAGAAAGCATATTTGCAAACTTTTTACATCCTTTATAATCTCTAAATATTTTGCACAGCTTATTGTTTCAAGGCAGGTCTATCTAAACGGGTGTTTATTTGTCAAATATTGTTTATTTTTCTAAAAAAAAATCTTCATATTTTACTCTTAACTTTGCCTGAAGTTGAAAAATGTATACATGATATCAAATAAATAAGGTCTTCGCATTATTGGGCCTTCAATTAAAAAGAGCTACGAGGTCCCAAGGGCGTAACAGAAAAAATCGACCTTTTGGATTTGAGTTCTCCTGTGCTTAAAACTGCTCTAGTGTTGAGATATGAGGAAATTAATGATGTTTACTGGATTAACTGGACAAACTGCAAACATTTCATTCTTTTCATTTTAACCTTCGAGGAAGAGTTGCAGTTTTTAAACTGAGCTCTTGAACTGAAATTAAACAAAAACACGTATTTTCTTCAATATGGGGGTTTATTTAAAATAATTTTGTTAGGCTTATGATTGCAGGAATGCTAACAGTGGCGTAAATACGAATTACCCCTACCCCTTGAATTAAGTTTAACCCCCACCAAGTTGCAAATAAAATGGAATTTAGTTAGATTTGATTCTGCTCCTTAAAAGTAGAAAGGCCTTGTTTTATGGTTTTCGTATATTATAGGTTTTTTTTATTATTCCAAGGGCTCCTCAAGATGTTTAAGATGTTTTTATTTATCCAAAAGATTTTCTCTATAAGTTTGCTTTTATTGCATTCTGCAACTTTTTAACACAATATAAAAGGAAGACGACATTTTATCAATAATTAAGTATTTTTGGATATTGTAGACAGAAAAATATTTTACTCGATACTAATTGGACTTTTAAAAGTTAGAACTTGATTTTAAAAGTCGTCTTCCTATTTCAGAGTTTTCTGACGTAAGAAAATGAATGCAATTTTGATTTATATCTGTGTGTGTTCGAATGAATATTTTTCACAATGTAATGAACGCAAAGAAAAAAGGTTTACAACTTTTAAAAATAAGAAACGTCTTACATTTTTGTAGAGCTTCGTAACAGTAACATAAAACTTGGTATATCAACATCTACATTCCTACTCCAGCAACGCAACACAACTTATGCTTTTCTGTAATCCAAACACAGCTTTAGACAAGCTTAAGTATTGTTTTAGACTGCCTAAGTTATGACCTTTTCCCTTACCCTATCAATAGAGCATTTAATTGTTTAGACTTTTGTAAATTGTTTAAATGAATTTACTTTTCTCATCCTAAATATTTAGATTTTTAATCCAAATAATTGAATTCTAAATATTTAGATTTTTAATCCAAATAATTGAATTTTTATTTATCAATTGTATTTAGCAACCTGCTGTGCACAAAATGTTTGATTTCTTTGATTTCTAAAATGTATAAAAAACCTTTTTATATTTTGATTTATAAATAGTATTAAATTAACCTGCTGAATATAATGATTGATTTGTTTGATTTATCGTGTTTAAGTCTACCCTCGGCAGCGCAGAAAACTGTCAGATCAGAATCATCAAATTCTCTCTCAAACTTCTGTAAAAAAAGAACATTTTTTTTAAAGAAAGACAAGAGGTCAAAAAAATGTATCGCAGAATTTTGCAAAAAATATACCATGGTATGATGATAGTGGCCCCTTGGCAGAAAAATTAGGTTTATTCATTTATCAAGTACGAATAAAGTGGATAAAAACGAAACAGTTAAAAGCTAAAATGTTTGAAAAGGGCCTTTAGTAAACATTAATATATTTCAGTATGTTATGTAACTACTATTTTTTGCCAATTGTTAAATAGGGTTGTTAATCGTTTTGAAAACGATCGTTAAACGATAGTTTTTGTTTCATTTTTAGATCGTTTTCAAAAACGATCGTTTTTAAAAACGACCCCCTCGTTTTGAAAGCTTTTAGAAAACGAATAATAATCGTTTTTGAAAAAAATTGTCATTGATAAATATGTTTACGATCGGTAACCAAGGATTGTCGTCAACGATTGTTAATGAAGGGTTGTCGTAAAAGATCGTTAACGAAACGACGAACTTTATGAAAAACTGATGTTTTTGAAAAAACGATCGTTTTTGAAAAATAATTGCATGCAACTTTATTGATTATTTTCTTTAAATCAATGATAACGATAAGTACCAATACCCTTCAGAGCGTTTTCCTCTCTCCTCCTCTCTTTGTTAACGAAGGTTTGTCGTTAAAGATCGCCAACGAAGCGACGAGCTTTATAAAAATGATAATTTTGAAAAACTACCGTTTTAAGAACAAACTTTTTAAAAAACGATAGTTTTTAAAAAACAGTCGTTTCGTTTTTGTTTCTTTGTCGCCGTTTTCATAACGAAACGATCGTTTTACAAAAAAAATGAAAACGTAAACATCCATAATTTTGCATTTAGTCATAAATTCACGAAGATTTCAAAATAATAGTACATAACACATCTGAAAAATAATAAACTAAATAATATTAAAGACATGAACAATTTTGTGGATTTATGGCAAATAAAAAGTTGCATAAATCTGCAAAGAAAGAATGTTAATTAAAGTATGACGTCAGAATAGGAAAAGCCAAGACAAATGCACTGCACACACTAGAGAAGGAACATTCTGAACATTTTCTACATTTCTACATATCGACTTGTCAACATACTATGAACTTTTAATAAATTTCGGATTTGCCTACGGGAGTGAAATTTTTAAAATATTTTTCTTTCTTTAACAAAAATGAAAGCCATTTCTGCTAAAACGTTTGAGCAATTAAAAAAAAATATATTTCCCAAGATTGCAAGGCATATACCCCTGACCCTGAAATTTACTGATTTGTATCCAGACCCTGAAAAATTCTCTGGAATTCGACTTATGTCTTTTATGTAGAACTGTTTTTTTCTTTTAAACTGTTTAATGATTTGATAAAGTAGTCTCATTTCTCTTTTCTTGTCACGTATGCTCTAGCATATTGTAAGTTTTTATCAGTAAATAAGATATCTTTAAAAAAAAGTTTATAACAGTATGTGTTGTAAATAAACTAAAACTGGTTTCAAGTTAACGAATCCAATAATACTTTTTTTGTGGACTTCTACATTGTATTATTGAAACGCACTTGAACTAAATTGGCCAACCTTAGATTTATTTTTGCGTAAGACTTTGCAGACTTTGGTTAAAACAGTTCTTTAGATAAAGTTTTTTTTTATAAAAGTCAATTACAATAAAATCCTGATTTACCTTAAATGATACATCAAGTCCTGCACGCAGAATATTTCTTTCATTGTAATCTCTATCCTTTATCCTGTAATATATTGTATAATTATACGTAATTTCCTCTTACAAAGGTCAAAACTTTAAGACAGTGCTACATTGTTACAGAGTAACCCACAAGAGATGAGACTGTAAAGACAACTTAAAGGGAGTGACCGGCTATGTAAGGTAGTTTAACTGAGTATGCAGTAATGTGGAAAACTTCTTTCGGATTCATTTGAGACATATTAAACTGTTTTTTTTTTAAATTATTAAATAACGACAACCAAAAATAAAGTAGAAATTATACAGTAATCTAATTAGATGGTCAGGAACATATTTCTCTACAGAAATTTGTCAATAAATCAATGATAAAATCGATTATTTCGTTTTCATAATTATATTGAATTTCTTATTTTCTTTGAATTTATTTGCAGATTTCTTCAAATTCTTCAAATGTCGTCTTTTCAATAATAATTCTAGGAAATCTGCGAAAATCTTTGTAAATAATGAGAAACCAAAATAATGAGATAATAGAAACTAATAATTGAACAAGATTACTTATTTTCGATGATAAGATTAATTTTTATTTTCTCAACATGTTCCTATACATGACGTCTGTAGTTTATTGTAGAACTTTTTTACATTTTATGTCGTCGTTATTTAATGATTTAAAAAAACTATTTTCTGAAAGCGTATCCACACCTAAATTAGCAGTTTTGAACATCGAATTTGCGCTCAAACTCAGGATTTACAGATCTTTAAAAGTTTAATATGTCTTAAATGAATCCGAAAGAAGCTTTTCACAACACTGCATACTCAGATCAACTACCTTACATAGCCGGTCACTCCCTTTAAAACAAAATTTAAATGTTCTAATCCCTATATCTTTGCAACATGATGGTGTAAATCTTTGGTATTTCAAACTAAGATTATTTGATCCAGAAGACTCAATAGTTTTAGATATCTAAGGTTTACGACATTTGGTTGCAAAGATATAGGGATTAGAGGATTAGAGTTTGTTGCAATGACTTGATTCCTTAGTCCTCAGCCTTGAATATAGTCTTAGAACTTTTTTTGAGGATTAAGAGAAACCCCGGACTAGCTAACCAGAGTGAACAGCAATCGGTTTCTTCTATTTGAAATCAAAATTTAACCATCATTTACTTTACGGATTTATCCATTCTGTACTTTTTCATTCAAAATGCATGTGCCGACAAAAAATATTTAGAAAAAAGGCTAAACAATCATGTTTAATGGGTCAAATTGTGGTCAAAAGTCACAGCTTTCTGGAACATTGACAGAACCATTAAATCCACGTGTGTGAGACTACATGGTCCATGCAAGGATGACAATGCCTGATCTACTACGGTACCCTTAATAGCTTTAGCTGATCAGTGATCATCTTCGTATGCTTATCTGTATTTATACTGTTTATTTCATTTGCGGGTTCTCTGTTAAAATAGCTTGCGTATGTGTTGTTTACAAGAAGGTCACAGAAAAACAACACTATCTTCCACACTTTTTGATATGATTTATTGATATCCTCGAAAGGAAGTTCGCTGACAGTCTTTTTCAAGAGTAAAAAAATTCGAATTTACTACATATTAAAATCATTATTTTTGGTTTTAAAAAAACTAGCTTACCTTGCAATGAAAAATGGCAGCATGCCTTCACCTTTCAATTCCACTTCCGATACACTGCCCAGAGACATCTAAAATATTACAATATTGTAGACCATAAATCATATTGAAACCTTTCTTCAATAGATTTCATCTTGAAAGCAAAAAGCCATCCCCCCCCCCCCTCCCAGAGCCGAAACTAAACCCAACCTCCTCTATCAATAGACGCTAAATCCATGAAAAATGAAAACAAGTTTTGAATATAGAAATGCTTAAAATTCGTGATTATCGCTGTAAACAATAATTTTTGTAACCAACCGGGTATTTATTTTTCAGAAGTCACAAATCGACTCCTCATTTTCCCTACCTACCTAATACTAGTAAGTTTTGTTTATCAAATATTATAACAATTTTACTACATTAAAATTTTGTTACCCATGTCCATGATTAATACCGGTAATTTATTACAGATTAGATTAGAGGTTAGATGTTTTCGAGTTTATGGCTATGGAAGCGTAGTCAAAAGTAAGGATATCAACCAGCTTTCGAGCACCTATCAACCCTTCACTGGGATTATCAACCTTAGATGAACCAATTGACTATTCACTGGGATTATCAACCGTAGATCAACCAATTGACTATTTACTGGGATTATCAACCTTGGATCAACCAATTGACTATTTAATGGGATTATGAACCTTAGATCAACCAATTGACTCTTCCCTGGGATTATGAACCTTAGATCAACCAATTGACTCTTCACTGGGATTATCAATCTTAGATCAAACAATTGACTCTTCACTGGGATTATCAACCTTAGATCAACCAATTGACTCTTCACTGGAATTATCAACGGTAGATCATTCAATTGACTATTTACTGGGATTATCAACCTTAGATAAACCAATTGACTCTTCACTGGGATTATCAACCTTAGATCAACAAATTGACTCTCCACTGGGATTTTCAACCTTAGATCATCCAATTGACTCTTCACTGGGATTATCAACCTTAGATCAACCAATTGACTCTTCACTGGGATTATCAACCTTAGATCAACCAATTGACTCTTCACTTGAATTATTAACCTTAGATCAACCAACTGATTATTTACTTGGATTATCAACCTTAGATAAATCTTAGAACATAGTTTTTGCCACAAGCTCTGCTTTTCTAATCCCTATATTTATGCAACCTAGACTTTTGATACTTCAGACCATGAATTCTGTTAGAACAAACCATAAGGTTGTAAAGATATAAAAATTTGTTTGTGACAAAATCTCAATTCCTTTCCGATTGTTTTTTTGTAAAACGAATTGTTGTTGTGATTTAAAATGTGCCTTGAACATTTTCAGAAATCTAATTGTTTTAATTTTACATTATTTGAAGAAACAAGTGAAAAGGGATTAAAGTTTGAAAACAAAGTTTAAAATTAATTCATCTAAATAAGAAACAAAATTGAATTCATTCTTTTAAGGCCAACGATTTTGACACGTTGTATAAAACTCTTTGCAACCAAATGTCGTGGACTGGCAATTTCATTCTACAAAATCAGTGGATCTAAGTTTAAAATGACAAAGGTGGACAATGACATGCACCATCTAGTTGTTTAGTTTAGCACATTTTAGTTTGTGGCAAAAACTCAGTTTCTTTAAAATTTTGTTTGAATTTTGATGGTGGATTGTTTAATAAATTGTAGTCTATAAAAGATTTAAAACAAATTGTTGATTGCTTCTCACATATGTTTTAGATTACGTTGACAGGGATTAACATTAAGTATATTCACCTTTTAATCAGCCGTCTATTTGAATTTCGTTTGAACTTTAAATTGAGAAATTTTAGATTTGCAGCATTTTTGCAGCAATGTTTGATTCGTCAAATCAAAGAGCAATGTATAGTAGGAACCTAAGTGTGCAATTTATATATATATATATATATATATATACCAGGCAAACCATTGATGCATTTAATGATGCAATTCAAAATGCATCAGGAATAAAAAAGTACACATTTTAGTAATACAATTTTTTTTGTACCTTAATAAATTAATTACTCAAATCGAACATTAATTTTCCATTCCAGATAGATTTACAACCTGGTGGATTAACCCAATAAAACATTTGGTCTTGTAAACTTTGACTATTTTATCTAACACAATTCATAGTTTAAAATATCAAATGTCTATTACATATATCTGAATGCTAAAACTAAAATTAAGATTAGGAAAATCAGAGTTCGTGTCGAGTAATCAGATAATAAGTTACAAGTTCTCTTAGTACATTTAAACCATGTCTTATTTCTTAAATTCGCGGCATAAATTATATTTTTTTGCAATATAATTTTTCATTTGAAACAAAATACATAATTCTACCCTTTTGGGGTGTAAGAATTAATTTTTTCCTTTTTTAATTCCGTAATTACACCAATATTGAGAGAGATTTAAAAAAGAATGTCCATTTGACAGACCAAATTTTTCATTTTGAAAAATCTTTTTTATTTGTTTATTAAATTATTTTCTTGTGAATTTTAACCAAATAAAAAAAAAAATTTTTATATCGATTTTGATGGTTATCATATCGTTAGAACTGACGAGGGTCAACCCAGACCGAAATATATTTTCAATAAATGAGGAACTAACATCTACTTTTTTACTCTACAGAGGTTTGGTCAATCACCATCACGAATTTTAAAAATTAGTCTTCAACTCTTTTAGGTCAAATACATATATAAGTTTAAAATATCAAAGGGTTAAACCACCTGGTTGCAAAGATGAGGGATTAGAAATATTTGAGTTTGAGGCAAAAACTCTATTCTTATTTAATTAAAAATATAAACTGATTTTTTTATGAATTCTGTTAGATCAAATTATCTATGTTTGAAATACCAAACTTTTACACCATCAGGTTACAAAGATATATGGATAAGGCAATTTGAGTTTGAGGCAAAAAAAAACACCTTAATTGTTTACAAGTGACCCCTACTACGTTGTTCTGTGATATTTACTTTTAAGCTTGCAACATGTGAACAAATGATGAATGGGCGAAATGTTTAGACTAATAGTACTAAATTAGCCTGTTTTACTAGTGTGCAGTGCAGTGCTTGAGCTATAGTACTAAATTAGCTTGTTTTACTAGTGTGCAGTGCAGTGCTTAAAGATGGCCGATACTTTCTTTTTTTGGTCCCAAACTTTGAGGGTTGTGTTAAATATAACCAACAATACTTGAACAAATTCAAGATTATCTCTTTGAAGCTTTTCTTTCAAGTCTGAATATACTCCAAGAACTCTAAGAGTTGACCCCTAAAGAAACAACAAAACAAGATAACATGTAGCATTCCAGAGAGCAGAAAATGCATATTTGATCGAGCAGCTTAATTTCTTTGACAAATTTAACCTTTCTTAATTTTTCAAGCTTTGTAAGTTTTATTTTTTTTTAACATTGATTTGCAATTTTTTTAACGGGATTTTTTAAAGTGGAGTCATCATGATTCTTGTAAACTCAGAAAATGGACGGACTACATTTTTTTCAAATGTTTCAAGTGACCCATCATTCACAACGGTACCCTTAAAAGAATTTTCTGAATTCTTTGAAAATTTAAAATTGGATCATTTATAGTAATTTCTCAATAAAAATTAATTGCAGAATTTCATGTCGACAAACTGGTTTTTAGAAATGAAGCACTTGCCTTAATTTTCCTTCAGTTACCGACTTTCAGATACAATCACATTATACAAATTAAAAAATATGAGTTTTTTAAAAATTAAGATGAAGGCTCAGTAGTGTGTTAGTTGCTTGGGTGCGTGAAACTAAGAAATTAAATTTCAAACACTCACAACGCCCCCCCCCCACATACACCTGCTATCCTTGCTTTCCTTTTATTAGCAGATGACAGACAAACAGATTGAAGGTGGGGGGGGGGGGGGAGGGACAATTCCCCTTAAAGGGGCTGTCCGCTGTAGTACAGATTTGTATGTGATTCTCCATGATTAATGCATTTTATTGTACACAATGAACAGAACAAATCTAATTAAGTCCGATAAACTTGAAAAGATTAATAAATACATATATTTCAACTTCTGAAAGTGTAAAGACGACAGAGGTTTTATAAAACTCAAATAATTATTTTATAAAACCAAAAGAGATGATGAATATTAATCTATGTTTAAATAAACAATATTGTTTCCTGGCATTTTCGGATTTCAAAGATTATATGTTGAATTTTCTCTATATATAATTTTAGAAAAAAATCCCTCCTGATGATCATCAAAAATTATGAATCAATTTTGAATTTCAAAATATCGATAAAAATTGGGCGTATTCTTCTGATATGCAAATATTTGCACACCTCCAATGGAGAAATTGATGTGATTTAGGTTTATAATTGAAGTTAGAAAACAAAAGTAAAGGAAATGCGATCGACATATTATTTGAACCTCATATACAGGGTGTCCCACGAAACATATTATTTGAACCTCATATACAGGGTGTCCCACGAAACATATTATTTGAACCTCATATATAGGGTGTCCCGTGAAACATCACAGTTGGTAAATAATTATGAAAGTCGTCTTTCTTATACTGTATTAGATATTAAAGGCTTTTTGCAGTTTATTTTAATAAAAAAATTACTTTTTTGAAACATATTTTATTTTGAAACCAATTTTACAATAACATGCCTCCCATATAGTATATGTTTTATTATCTTGGGTATCAAACAACTTACGTAACAAATTATGGAAGAAGAAATTCTAAACTATTAACCAACTGTCATGTTTCGTGGGACACCCTGTATATAAATTTACTTTTTGTCTTATTTTGTGATTCCAACTTACACTGTTATTTTTTCTTAAATTCTTTTTGATTCCAGGTTTTTGTACATACATAAATACATCGAAAAAAATCGTCAAATGTCGTATTCTTCACTTTCTGATAATGTAATGTTGCAGATAATTAGTTTTTTAATTATATGATTAAATGGAGGACTTTAAAACTGTTCCTGCATGTTCATGGCTATTTTCGCAAATACTGAAATTTACGTAAAACAGTATAAACCCCATTGAAAAATTGTCAAGACGACATTTCATAAATTCTTTCGATGTATGGCTCATTTAGTGTTTAACTGTAAGTTTTACAAGTTGGTGTGTCTGAAAAGGGGAGAGCACATTATCAGAAAAGATGGCACATTATCTGAAAAGGAGGGCACATTATCTGAACAGAGGGCACATTATCTGAACAGAGGGCACATTATCTGAAAAGAGGGCACATTATTTGAAAAGAGGGCACATTATGAACAGAGGGCACATTATCTGAAAAGGAGGGCACATTATCTGAAAAGAGGGCACATTATCTGAAAAGAGGGCACATTATCTGAAAAGAGGGCACATTATTTGAAAAGAGGGCACATTATGTGAACAGAGGGCACATTATCTGAAAAGGAGGGCACATTATCTGAACAGAGGGCACATTATCTGAACAGAGGGCACATTATCTGAAAAGAGGACTCATTATCTGAAAAGAGGGCACATTATCTGAATAGAGGGCACATTATCTGAACAGAGGGAACATTATCTGAAAAGAGGGCACATTATCTGAAAAGAGGGCACATTATCTAAAAAGAGGGCACATTATCTGAACAGAGGGCACATTATCTGAAAAGAGGGCACATTATCTGAAAAGAGGGCACATTATCTGAACAGAGGGCACATTATCTGAAAAGAGGGCACATTATCTGAAAAGAGGGCACATTATCTGAAAAGAGGGCACATTATCTGAAAAGAGGGCACATTATCTGAAGAAAAGTAAATGAAAAAAGCGGAAGAAGGAAATAAAAAGGGTAAACGAGCATTTCCATACCTTATGATTTTGTCTTTTATTTATGAATGTTCGGTTTTTTTAAATCTTAGCTTTAACTCAAATATCTATTGATATGTCCTAGAGTTTAATAATCTAGGACATTATATCAGGGGTCCATATAATTCCCAAAATAGCTGATTTTCTCGATCCCAAAATAATTTATTGCCCCCAACTTTAAAAAAAAAATGCCCCCATTTAAAAAACATTTTTAATTCCACTAAACATTTGATCCCATTGCCCCCAATTTTAAAAAATGCCCCAATTAAAAACATTGTTTTCAAATTCCGCTAACACATTTGGGGCATTGCCCTAAATTAAAAAAAAAAAATTCTCCCAATTACAAACATTTTTTTCAAATTCCACTAGCACCCCATTTTCCCCCAACTTAAAAAAATGCCCCAAATTAAAAAGGCCCCCAATTAAAAAATAATTTCAAATTCCACTAACACGTTTGCCCCATTGCCCCCAATTTAAAAAAAATGTCCCCAATTAAAAAAAACATTTTCAAATTTCACTTACACATTTGCGCCCATTTGCCCCCAACTTAAAAAAAATGCCCCAAATTAAAATAACATTTCAAATTCCACTAACACATTTTCACCCATTTGCCCCCAATTATAAAAAATGCCCCCAATTACAAAAAAAGCCCACATTTAAAAAAAACATTTTCAAATTCCACTAACACATTTGCCCCAAATTGGGGAAAAATTGCCCCCAATTATAAAAAAATGCCCCAAATTACAAAACATTTTTATATTCCACTAACACATTTGCCCCCATTGCCCCCAATTTAAAAAAAATGCCCCCAATTTAAAAAAAACATTTTTAAATTCCATTCACACATTTCCCCCCAATTGGGAAATAAATGCCCCCAATTATAAAAAATGCCCAAAATTACAAAAATTTTCAAATTCCACTAACACATTTGCCCCCATTTGTCCCAAATTTAAAAAAATGCCCCCAATTAAAATAAAATTTCAAATTCCACTAACACATTTGCCTCCATTTGCCCCCAATCATAAAAAAATGCCCCCAATTGAAAAACATTTTCAAATTTCAAATTTTTTTTTTTAAATTATCATTTAAAAAAATTTGGCCCCATTTCTCTCAAATTTGTCAATCCCAAATGGGATTGAAAAAGGAATTAGTTGGACCCCTGCATTAAATCAGTTATGATCTTAAAACATCATGACATCATGAAACCTAATTCAATGCAGTACACATAAACACTAAAGATGGATAATTTGCACTTTTTTGATTAACGATTGTTACGTTTTAAAAACGACGAGGAAAATCCTGAAAACGAAACGTACGTTTTTAAAAACGATCGTTGTTGAAATTCTACGTAAAAGTAGGTCAGAAAATATCCATTTTTTTCTATAAAAACCCATTTAAAACAACATTCATGAAAAAAACAGAATATTAATATTTTCTTAAAACTCAGATTCATGAGCGAAACATTTCTAAAAAAACGATCATATCGTTTTTTAGTTTTCCGTTTTTTTAAAGTTCAAAACGAGCATGGTTCGTTCGTTGTGACACATCGTTTTTTTCTGATACGATCGTTTACAGAAAAAAACGAATCGGAAGAATTCATCAAATGTCGTATTCTTCACTTTCTGATAATGGAATGTTGCAGAAATTTAGTTTTTTAATTAAGTGATTATATGGAACTCTTTAAAACTGTTCCCGCATATTCATGGCTATTTATGTATTTTCGCAATTACTGAAATTGACGTAATATAGTATAAAAAAATTGTCAAGACAACATTTGATAAATTCTTCCGATGTATTCTTTATGAAGGGTTTAACTGTACTTTTTAAGAACATCAAATACACAAAATATTTCCAAAATATCGTCTTACTACTTCACAGTTTCTGGGTCTTAATGTACAAATCAGATTTTATAATAGAGAAGAGAAGTTTGATCAAATAAACTTTTTCTCTGCTATGGTCAGTATTCAGTATTCACACTAAAATGAATGATCTAGAAAGCTAGGGGGGGGGGGAGGGTAATATTTTACTTAGAAATATATACAATAAAACATCTGGAAAAACACAAAAATAAATAAATATGATAAAATAAAAGTTAAAATTCTATTTTACAAGTATAACAATAAAGAACATTAAATACTGTAAAATTATGAAATAGTTGTACTTTGATCACAGCTAGCAATACTGATTGTTAAATTTACATATATGGAGATTTGTAATTGTATTTCATCGTAATAATTATTAAAAAATAATGATTGAATCCTTGTTTTCCTTAATCCATGATTATAACCCTAAATACATGGCCAGGTTTGCTGACCATATTAAAGGTCTAATCGGATACAGTATATGTATATATATAATATACATAATACGGATTATACACACATCTAGTTCTAATCTACCCACAGTATCTTACAGTCTATACATGCAGTATAATTCCAATCTACCCACAGTATCTTACAGTCTATACATGCAGTATATGTAAATATATACATAATATATATAATAAGGATTATACACACATCTAGTTCTAATCTACACACAGTATCTTACAGTCTATACATGCAGTATATGTATATATATAATATATAAAATAAGGATTATACACACATCCAGTTTCAATCTACCCACAGTATCTTATAGTCTATACATGCAGTATATATATATATAATATACATAATACGGATTATGCACACATCTAGTTCCAATCTACCCACAGTATCTTACAGTCTATACATGCAGTATATGTTTATATATAATATACATAATACGGATTATACACACATCTAGTTCTAATCTACCCACAGTATCTTACAGTCTTTACATGCAGTATATGTATATATATAATATACATAATACGGATTATACACACATCTAGTTCTAATCTACCCACAGTATCTTACAGTCTATACATGCAGTATATGTATATATATAATATATATAATAAGGATTATACACACATCTAGTTCCAATCTACCCACAGTATCTTACAGTCTATACATGCAGTATATGTATATATATTATATATATAATACGGATTATACACACATCTAGTTCTAATCTACCCACAGTATCTTACAGTCTATACATGCAGTATATGTATATATATAATATATATAATAAGGATTATACACACATCTAGTTCTAATCTACCCACAGTATCTTAAAGACTTTCCATTACCATTGGTCATAGTTTGGTTTGCTGTAGGGATCCAACGTTTTAAGGTTAGCTAGCTGTAGGGATACAAGGTTTCTCGGTTGGTTAGCTGTAGGATTAAAAGGTTTCTAGGTTGGTTAGCTGTAAGAATACAAGGTTTCTAGGTTGGCTTGCTGTAGGAATACAAGGTTTTAAGGTTAGCAAGCTGTAGGGATACAAGGTTTTTAGGTTTTTTAGCTGTAGGGATACAAGGTTTCTAGTGTGGTTAGCTGTGGGGATACAAGTTTTCTAGGTTGGTTAGCTGTAGGGATACAAGGGGTCTCGGTTGGTTAGCTGCAGGGATAAAAGGTTTTTAGGTTGCTTAGCTGTAAAAATACAAGGTTTCTAGGTTGGTTAGCTGTAAGGATACAAGGTTTTAAGGTTAGCAAGCTGTAAGGATACAAGATTTTTAGGTTGGTTAGCTGTGGGGATACAAGGTTTCTAGGTTGGTTAGCTGTATGGATAAAAGGTTTCTAGGTTGGCTAGCTGAAGCAATTCACGGTTACTAGGCTGGTCAGCTACAGGGGTACACGCTTGTGTCTAGGTTGGCTAGCTGTATGGATAAAAGGTTTCTAAGTTGGTTAGCTGTAAGAATAAAAGGTTTCTAGGTTGGTAAGCTGCATGAATACAAGGTTTCTAGGTTGGTTAGCTGCAGGGATACAAGGTTTCTAGGTTGGTTTGCTGCGGGGATACAAGGTTTCTAGGTTGGATAGCTGTATGGATAAAAGGCTTCTGGGTAGGTTAGCTGTATGGATACAAGGTTTCTAGGTTGGTTAGCTGCAGGGATTCAAGGTTTCTAGGTTGGCTAGCTGTATGGATAAAAGGCTTCTGGGTAGGTTAGCTGTATGCATACAAGGTATCTAGGTTGATTAGCTGCAGTTATGCAAGGTTTTTAGGCTGGTTAGCTACAGGAATACAAGGTTTCTAGGTTGTTTAGCTGCAGGGATACAAGGTTTCTAGGCTGCTTAGCTACAGGAATACAAGGTTTCTTGGCTGGTTAGCTACAGGAATACAAGGTTTCTAGACTGGTTAGCTACAGGAATACAAGATTTTTTCTAGGCTGTTCAGCTACAGGAATAGAAGGTTTCTAGGCTGGTTAGCTACAGGAATATAAGGTGTATAGATTGGTTAGCTACAAGGATACAAGGTTTCTAGGTTGGTTTGGGTTGGTTGGTTTGATTGACAAAAGGCATTACGAAGACGACATGTTGGTTTGCATTAGTTATCACTGATGGAAAATAATCCCTTTGAAGAAAACAAACTCATTTAATGGCTCATTCCTGTTCCTAGTTTAGTTTTTAATTGTTGTGAGAAAATAAACACCAGCAGCATCGTTAACCTTTAAGTATAACTTCATCAATACCTAACTGCTTCCAGGCAGGGGAAATGTAAGAACTCAAATGGTATATTTTGTAATTTTTACAGTTTGAAGTTATTAAAAATCAGCTCGTAAATTTTCTAAACTTTTATGGTTTTTTGAAAAACTCGGATATTAATTTTTGTTCTTTAATGCAAAAAAACTTTCTTGCATTTTTGTTATTAAGGAGGGCAGTAAAATATTGAAGATGAAAAAATTTACTTTTTTACTTATTTACTTCTACCCTTTTACCTCGTACTATAATCTATTGGGGGAGTCTGTGTTCAGTTTCCAGCAAAACGAAGAGAATGAATAGTAATTCAAACAAAAACAAACATTTCTAAAATATAATTTTTATTTGTTCGAAATCAGTGGAAACCACTGAAAAAACTTTGATAATTTTGTTTATATAATAAGATAAATAAGATAAATAAGATAAATAAGATAAATAAGATAATATAAATAATACAGAATTAGAATATGATTATATATAATAATATACATATTTTGTAATTCACGATATCTTGTTTTAGTATTAATGGTGTAAATTCAATTTTAATCTTTTCTTGACACAAAGCACAAAATAATTAAAATACTATAAATAATGAAGCAATTTGCAACATACTTTGTGGTGAGTAATATCTAGATTTTACAATTTGGAAACGATTCTTGATCCTTGGTTATATACTGTTCTTTTTTACCAAATGTTTGTATTTGAGTTTTTTCATGATTTAATGATTCAATCTGTTTGTTTTTCTCATATTAAATCTTAATATTTCATCATGACTCATGCAATAAGCTCAAGAAAAAGTTTTTAATTTTCTTTATCTTCAGAGGAGTCTTCTCAAATTTATATATCAAACCCTACTCCACAGAGCTGTTTGCATGAATTTACTTAGATATTAAAACTGATATTATTTATAGTTGAAGTGTGTATACAAATCATATTCAAGAGTTTAAATATTTGTTGTGAGGATTGAGATGCATATTGTGCCCGCCATTGATCTCTATAAAAAGAAAAAGAAATCCTAACAGATTGAGTCAAATTCAAGAACTTGAAGAGATCAGAACAAAACTTTATATACACTTTTTATGAATGGAAAAGTTTCTTTTTGTCAATGCTATAAAATCACTTTTCAATTTTGACGAGGTGTTAAAGCAACAATTAAAAATAACTGTTAAATGGGACTCTATAAACTTAGTTTCATTTATGGAGTGGCATCTCTGATTCACACCCTTAGTTCATGAATCAGGAGCAACAACGCGGAAGATACAGGGTGTCCCACGAAACATGACAGTTGCTGAATAGCTTTAAATGTCTTCTTCCATAATTTGTTGTTTGATACTAAAGAGAGTAATAAAAAATAATATTTGACAATCGTATGATAGTAAAATATAATTTAGTAAAAGAATTTTTAACTCAATAAACTGCACACAAAGTCTTCAATATCTAATACAGTGCATGGAAGAAGACATTCAAAACTATTCACCAACTCTCATGTTTCGTTGGACACACTGTTTATTGTTTTATTTTATCTGATATTTTATTTGTCCCCTTCGTCATTAATCCATAAGTAAAGGAATTGAGTTTTTTTGCCACAAAACGAAATTTTCCCTAAATTTTTATAACCTGGAGTTGTATACCTTTGATATTTTACCTTTGATCACCAAAATTTATTGTTTAAAATAGTAAAGATCTACGAAATTTAAACTCAAAGAAGTTCGTAGTAAGATTTCGATTCTACTGGAGACCACCGGAGGGATTTTATTTTCACTGGAGGGGTTTCAAAAAATGCCTTTTACAATTAAAACTTTACGCAGGGTGATTTACATTCCATTGGAGGGATTCTGATATCCTTCCTGGGGGGTTATAATTCCACTGGAGGGATTCAGTTATCCTTCCTAGGGGTTTATAATTCCACTGGAGGGATTCAGATATTCTTCCAAGGGGTTTTTAATTCCACTGGAGGGATTCAGATATCTTTCCAAGGGGTTTATTATTCCACTGGAGGGATTCAGATATCCTTTCTAGGGGTTTATAATTCTTCTGGAGGTATTTAGATATCTTTCCAGGAGGTTTATAATTCCACTGGAGGGATTTAGATATCTTTCCAGGAGGTTTATAAATCCACTGGAGGGATTGAGATTTCATTCTTATGGGTTTATAATTCCACTGGAGGGATTCAGATATCCTTTCTAGGGGTGTATAATTCCACTGGAGGGATATAGATATCTTCTTTCAGGGGGTTTATCATTCTTGTTAACCTTCCATACTTTTCATCCGTCTTTCCTTTTAGTTTATACTCCTTTTTTATCCTGTTCAGCCTGGATATCTAAATCCCTCCAGTGGAATTATGAACCCCTTGGAAGGATAACTGAATCCTTCCACTGGAATTATAAACCCCCAGGAAGGATATCTGAATCCCTCCAGTGGAATTATAAACCCCTAGGAAGGATATCTGAATCCCTCCAGTGGAATTATAACCCCCCGGGAAGGATAACTGAATCCCTCCAGTGGAATTATAAAGCTCTAGGAAGGATAACTGAATCCCTCCAGTGGAATTATAACCCCCCAGGAAGGACATCTGAATCCCTCCAGTGGAATTATAACCCCCCAGGAAGGACATCTGAATCCCTCCAGTGAAATGTAAATCACCCTGCGTAAAGTTTTGAATTATAAAAAGCATTTTTTCAAACCCCTCTAGTGAAAAAGAATTCCGGTGGTCTCCAGTGGAGTCAAAATCTTACTACGAACTTCCGTGACTCCGAAATTTAATTGTAAAGGTGATTAGAAAATTTGAGGCAAAAACTAAATTCTTTTGCGAGTTTTAAATTATATTAATATTTAAGAATGGTTTTGAGTAAATTCTCTTTATTGATATCTGCATTAATGGTATTATGTTTACAGATGCTATTGGTATATAATGTTATTGCTATTCTGACTATCCAATGTGCCCAGGGCTACACATATTTAAAAACAGGAAAATATTATCACAAAGTATTAACACAAGAATATCATAAATATTTTAAAAGTTTGAATTTAATCAATTTTTGCTCACATCAAAATTAGATTTTATTTTGCAAAAATCCACGAAATGATTTTTATTTTTGAGATCCAGTTAATCCTGGCCCGGAGTTTCTCTTTCAAAACCCCTCCCAGGTTTGTTTATTATTTCTGTTCATGAAGAAAGCAGGGCTGGATATTCTATATCTTTTTCAGGATGTTCCTGAAAGTCGTCTTCCAAGCTACATTTCTCTTCCCTGGTTTCCGTTCTTTCCGCGGCATCCTGGACATAGCCAGCACCTGGACAAGGTATTAATTGGAAAATATTCATTTTTTGGCCACTCGATTTTTTCAGGGTGGCCATTAACGCCCCCATCTTCTTACGCCCCTGGTTTTATGCATAGTAAATTAAAGATTGAAAATTATAATTATTGGAGGGGTGGGGGGTGGGGGCATACGGCCATGAGACAGTTAGCAGAACTCAGAATTTTAAATTAATTATAAATATCATAATTATATACTTTCTACACAGTTTTGACGAATAGTGTACGGTTTGAATAATAAATAATAATAAGTTGCAATATATATTTAGAGGCAAGATTTTACTTACAGTGATAACCAGAAAACTCTGGAAAAGGAAGACAAATTTGAGAATCAAGTTTTAACTTTATATGACTATTAACTATGAAACACAGCAATTGTGCAGTGTAAACAGACCCATTTAACAAAAAAGTAATTTATAAGTGTCTGGTTAAATTATTTGCTTTGTAACACTCTCATATACAGTATTGCTATAATGTCGTCTTCCTTTTCCGTTGTTTTCTGGTTATCACTGTATCACCTATTCATCACTGCGAGCATACCATCTCAAGTATATTTGTTAATCTAGGAAGACAACATGCTTCACTGGAAATTAGTTTTAAAGCATTGATTTTTATTTAGAAGCGAAGAGGAGTATTGTAACCTATTCCCGCATTTTTTCCTTTTTTGAATTTTTTTCTTTTTAAAGTTAAAATTCGCTATAAAAGCTTTTTTCAGCAGTCTTTTGATGGGATTTCGCTAAGTTCTAGCAGGGTTTTGCTAACTACCTGGGTTCGAACAGGATATTGCCGGGCTCATGGCCGCATGGCCCCCCTCCCTCAATACTGTCATCTAAATGTTTGAAAGAGCTATTTTCTATCTATTTTATGGTTCGCAGTTAGACAAACCACCTATCCTGAGTCTGGATCAAGCTGAACCTGGAGAAGAAATGAGGGAAATAATTCGCACATTGTCTCGTATATCTCAACATTTTAACAAAGACGACATTCAGAGGATTCAACATCTGTCCTGCGCAGAAGGAGGACCTTGTAGAAAGGTGCATTTCCAGAGCCCTTTGTGTGCGTGCAAATTATCTATCTATCAGATAATAATTTAGCTTGAAACATCTAGCGGTCAAACTATCGGTCCCCAAATTTCGTCTTTAGGACGGGGTCTGTGCATACATTATTTGTGAAAGAACGGGCTCAGAGAATATTTATTTTCAAATACACCCACAAAGTATGAGACGGTGAAAACAAATATGACGATCCCAAGATTAAATTTAGTTTTGTGCCTTAAATATGTCCGTTAAATGGCTTATTTAATGATTTGGCAATGAGAGAAAGAAGTTTATAGCTTTAGAGAATCAGGAATATAAGGAAACAGACAGTAAATTCCGTACAGTTGTCTCTGTTAAGAGAATCCGGAATATATAAGGAAACAGACAGTAAACTCCGTACAGTTTTCTCTGTTAAGAGAATCCGGAATATATAAGGAAACAGACAGTAAACTCCGTACAGTTGTCTCTGTTTTGAGAATCAGGAATATATACATAAACAGACAGTAAACTCAGTACAGTTGTCTCTGTTTAGAGAATCAGGAATATTTAAGGAAACAGACAGTAAACTCCGTACAGTTGTCTCTGTTTAGAGAATCAAGAATATTTAAGGAAACAGACAGTAAACTCCGTACAGTTGTCTCTGTTTAGAGAATCAAGAATATATAAATAAACAGACAGTAAACTCCGTACAGTGGCCTTTGTTAAGAGAATCAGGAATATATAAGGAAACAGACAGTAAACTCCGTTGTCTCTGAAGTCTCATCCTTTGTGTCTAACCCTTTAGCTAACTGTACATGATATCGAGTTCAATTTGAGCTCTTTTGATTCAGATAGTCGCTAGGATTTTTTACATTTTATTTAACTTAAACATGAATTAAGGTTTATGAATGCCGCAAAAAAATAAAAAATAAGACGATCTTCAACTCATCCTTAATTTTTAGGTTTCGTGTAACACTCTGTATATATTTTCTCTAAGCAAATGTATTTTAGCTAAAACTTACAAAACTTGCTTATTCTAATTCTTTTATTATCAGAGTTTGGCTTGACATATATTATTAGAGTCAGTAATAATTTTTGTTCGTAAAACCCGTCCCAAATCTCCAAATGGTTTTTCATGGCAATATGGTACACATTTTTTTATGAATGGAAACTTGTATTTATTAGCTTTGGAATTGGAAATGTTATCTATTTTTTAATTACAGTTGACGTCCAATGATATAAACAATGAAGACACTATTCTGAAAGGTAAGCTTTCGTTTAATCAAAACCAAAAATATAAAAAGAAAAGTAATAAAGACGACATTTTGCTTTCAGCTGTTCCCCGGAAAAAGAACTCAGAGATGCTCCACCTGCTGCGCAGTTTACCAAGAAGTATGGGGAAAATCATTAGGTAAATCAAACAAAGATTAAATTAAAACCTTCCAAGAGTAAGGATGAAAAATTCAAGTCTGAACTTTTTTTGCATTTTTTAACGGATTAATCGAATCTTTCAACATTCATCTTTACATGTACAAGTGCCTATATTGGATATCAATACCTTATAGCGTTCAAATTAAGCTTACTCCGAACATAAGTGCCCGGTTCTGATTAAAATTAAAATTCTAAAATCTTCATTGCTGATTTTGATTTTAGGAACGGTTGAAAAATAACACACTTTCTAGCTCAAAGGGTCTTTCAGAGGAGGCTTTGAGGCTGTACCTATAGTGGCAGTCGCAGTTGTAGTTGTAGTTATGTTATACATATATATCAATACATTTAACATTTGTAGTTTGAATAAAAGAGGCGCAGTATTATGTATTGATTTATTCAGCCCATCAACCATCACACCAAATACAGTTAGAACACTATGATGTCGTCTTTTCAAGATTGAAGGGGTTGTAGGTCATTAGCCTAAAGGAGTTCCGCGCAGGCAAGACAGAGAGAGAACATGTGCGTAATTCCATTGGACCTCTGCCTCAGGGTTATTGTGAACAAAAAAGTCCTTATTCTTGAAAAGACGACATCTAATGTTCTATCTGTATTGTTATTAATCTATGTATCACACTAATTATGGCATAGTTATTAGTTATGCAGTCATGGATTGTTGGATTAAAGGAAAATTCATATTTAAAGATGAAATTAAGGAAACAAAACAAAATTACATGAAATTACAGATATTACTACTCTAAATATATAAAGGAATTGTTGAAAATGATTGAATTATACAGTGAGAACCAGAAAAAAACTCTGAAATAGGAAGACAACTTTGAGAATCAAATTTAAACTTTAAAAAGTTGAATAACCATGAAACACAGCAATTGTGCAGTGTAAACAGACCCATTTCAAAAAAAAAGTAATTTTATAAGTGTCTGCTAAAACTATTTGCTTTGTAGCACCCTCAAATACACTTA
Source organism: Eurytemora carolleeae (assembly GCF_000591075.1). Lineage (NCBI taxonomy): Eukaryota > Metazoa > Arthropoda > Copepoda > Calanoida > Temoridae > Eurytemora > Eurytemora carolleeae. Next base: position 157,838 of record NW_019396718.1, read on the forward strand.
AGTATTGCTATAATGTCGTCTTCATATTCCATTGTTTTCTGGTTATTACTGAATAAGAAATAGATCAAGGTTTTTTCATAGGATACTTTAACAAAGATTAAATATTAAATAAGAAAATGAATCAGAAGTAAAATAGATTAAAGATAATTTAAAGAATTAGACTAATTTCAAGGATTTAAAAGAAGAAATTCGAAAAAAAGAATTAATTTACATTGGAAAAAAACTTGAAAGAGTCTTTGCTTTTTTATTCTTATATCTTTGCAACCCGATGTTGCATACCTTTGATACACGGTGTCCCAAAAACATGGGAATTCAGTGACGAATTCGATATCGTCCTTGTTATGAATTAGCATTGTAATACCTGATTTCAAAAGCCATAATATTATTATGCCTGCTAGAGTTTATTCTAAGGAAAGGGTAAAGACTATAAAGATGAGTCTATAATGTCTCCGCAAGATGAACAGTAAAAACAGTACAACTGTATGCAGTCAAAACATAAACAAACAAAATGTGAACATACCAAACGAAACTCTTACAGATTACAGCTTTCTCAGTAGGTATCACTATACTAAATCAAAGAATTATTTAAAAAGACGATATCGAATTCGTCACTGAATTCCCATGTTTATTGGGACACTCTGTATTTTAAAATATAAGTGCTGATGGATCCAACAGACTAATTTTGGTATATCAAAGCTGTTTACCTCGATAGGTTGCATAGATATAGGCATTAGAAAATTTGAGTTTGAGGCAAAGACTCATTTTCAAATTTAGTCCCTTTAATTTATAAAAAGCTAGTCTCAAATAATGAATGAAAGAATGAATTGAATTTGTGCGTCTGATTGATCCAATAGTTTACAAACACTCAAACTCAAGCACGTGCCGTGAACCAACATTTTTTAAATGCGAGTAAGTATATTTACATAGAGGGGTACATAATACACACGGTTTTATATATATATGTAATAGCTGGAGGGCCCGGCTTTCCCCTTGGAAAAAACAACTTCAAAATAAATTGAAAACAAATTTTGAATTTTTTTTTTAATATTCGATTTTTTAGCCAAAAATACGAGTGTCTTGAAAAAAATTTAACCCAATTGGTCCAGCCGTTTGGCCGGCTATAAGCAAAATGTTTATGAATGTCTTGTTTTATATATGCACTACTGAAGGGCCCGGCGTTACCCGTGGAAAAAAATTTATATATATATTTATCTATATTATATTATATATATTATTAATATTCATAAATAACTTACACAAAGAAATATTAGTATTTATTTTTTACATAAGGGTATTTGGCACACCAAATAGAACGAGAGGTTTGATATCAATATTCGATTATAAAGAAAATACCTCTTGTGTTTCACGGAGAGTAATCAATCGTATTATCTCATATTCAGTTATTAGTTCTATGGCGATGGGATGGGGGACCTTCAAATGTTAATTCTGTAGTTTTAATGGGGAAATAAGGAAATGATGGGG
>NW_019396719.1:0-40000 GCF_000591075.1 Eurytemora carolleeae
CCCCCCATTAGAAAAAAATCATTCATTTGTCCTACTTATTCGACATAAAAAGGACACACTGTCAGTGTCACACTATAGTCGAATTATCAAGTCCAATTCACAAGTTTATCAAATCCAATCAAGTTTATCAAGTCCAATTCACCTTTAACTTAACATCCGAATTTTCTGGCAAATTGGGGTTTAGTGACTCGCAGATTAATTAGCAGACAATGAAGGAATTTGACAGGATTCAAAACTTTTACAAGTAAAAATCGAGGATATCTTCCGCGGTGTTTATCAGACAAAAAGTTGTATCAAAACCGAAGAGCCGTTTAAAATTCTACCTCCACGACCAAATTCAGATATTGTTATATTTTAGCGAAATAATAATTGCGCACTAAATCAATTCTTTATAAATCTTATACAGTTTATCCCAGATTGAATAATCAATAGGCGTTTTAAATTTTAAATTTCATGGCTATATGTTTATTTTTACAATTACTGAGATTTAGGTATGACAGTATACACCACATTGAAACCTTGTAAAGACGACATTTTAAGGATCCTTTAGATGTTTCCGAAGGTCTGGGTTAAATTGTAAGATAATTGTTATGTATTTTTAGGATGAACAGAAGTATCACGCATCATCTCGCCGATAAGCAAAATATTTTTCAAAGGTTTGATTTTGTTTTTTAATAAAAAAAAATACAAAGATATAGGATTTTTTATAAAAAAGAGGGCTGTTGAAATGTTAATGTTTTCTAACGGCAACCCATCAACTTTATAGGGTCACACTCAAAGGATGAGACTTCAGAGACGATTATTTATTTAAAGAGGATGCCCAAAAAAGTTTTATTAATGACATTCCATTAGAAATGCCCCTTAGTTAGATTCAGATTTGTTAAACCCATTTTGATAAATATTAAACAGACGTTTGTACTGTTCAAGAATGCTATTTAAAGGGAGTGTTTGCGAAAAATGAAAGGGGGTATAGGCTAAATACGATAAAAAAGCGCTTTTGATCGCTACTAATCTTACTTCTATCTGTTGCGTCTATAAGGAGAAAATTGTTAAAAACGACTAATACCGAAGAACGTAGTGTCCATACAAATTCAGAAAGATGCAACATACGACTTTGACCGTAAATAAATCTATTTAATTTCAAACAAATCATTCAGATATTACAACCTATAGTCATCGATTATCTTTCGCCACATTTGTATTTTGTTGATTTTTCATAATATGTTTTGATTTTATTTTTTAAAATAATATTCAGCTTACAACTTGTTTTCGAACATTCCTGGAAAATATTAAAATGTCGTCTTCATTACCAAAATTCCTCGAACCAGGAAGAAATGTTTTTATAAGTAACTCTCAGATCATAACAATTAAAACATATTATGAAAAATCAACTATATACAAATGTGGCGAAAGATAATCGATGACTATAGGTTGTAATATCTGAATGATATGTTTGAAATTAAATTGATTTTTTTTCTTTTTTAAATAGCGCGCATTCTTTCCTTTAAGAAAAAGGCTATATTTAATAATGACTATACAATATCTGCAAACCAAATATTCTATTTTAGGATTGTTCGATATTTTCAATCATGTTCTTTGTTCATCCACTGTTCAGCCTGAATCTTCTAAGTTCAGCCAGATGTTCAAGTGTTAACAAAATAGTTCGATTTGCAGCTCCAGTTGTTCAAATGTTCATATAATTCAGAGAATGTTCGTTACTTTAAACTCAATCAAATGAATGAATCACATAGTGTTTTATTAAACACGAGAATTTTAAAAGACGACTTGACGATTTTTTAATTGACGTTAAAATGTGAATTTTAGAATATTTGTTTAATATCGTGGAAAATTTCTTTGTTAATCAAAGACAATACAGTGATAACCATAAACTCTGGAATAAGAAGACGATTTTTTGGCTCAAATTATGACTTTAAATAGTCCAATGGGCATGGGACACAGCAATTGTGGAGTGCAAACAGACTATTTCACATAGTAATTGAACTAATAAGTTATTAGTATAACTATTTGCTTTGTAACAACATCAAATACAGTTAAGTATTTCTATAATGTCGTCTTTCTATTCCACAGTTTTCTGATTATCCAAGGGTGTTATGCCAGGAAAGTTAATTGCGGTCGTAGTATCCGAGGAGGTTAAAAGCATTAAATTTGATAATTTTTATAATTCACAATAGTTTCCTATGACCAGAATATTTCATTGATTTTTTATGTGAAAGTTGGATCCCATGTCAGGCTATGACATCCGTCTTGTGTTTACATTACCACCCGGAGACAGTACACTACAGTAACAAAGATACGTAGACTTCTGAAATAACTTTCCTTGCATTACATCCTTGTGATTATCACTGTATTAAGATATTGTGTTCAGGGAGTCCCAAGAAGAAATAATATTTTTGAGATAAATTTAAAATCGTCTGCAATATCTTTAAGTAAATCAATTGCCTAGATTTTTATTGACTATACACACTACACAATCTAGATTTTATTTAGTAAATAGGAACTCTTTTTAGTGGATTCGCTTAATACATATTTTTAATGAGACACCCTGTATACATACAACGAAGGCCTCGGAAATCTTACTCGTAGTTAATTATAATTATATATATTTGAAATAGTTTAAATTAATTTTAAAATATTTAATTTATGAATTGTAAAAATTTTATTTATCATCGTATTTAATTTATTTTATTATCATTCGCCATAACATTCAATAGTACAGTTTAGTAATCATACAATGAGACCCAAAATGGAATTGAAAGACGACTTTTGGAATCAAGATATGATTGTAAATAGTCCAGTGGACAGAAAACTTTGTGCGGTGTACCAGACCCAATTATTTATTAATATGAATTTTAAACTATTGGTAAGTGGTAACCCTAGTAGCTTTATAACAACATTAAATATACGTACAGGGTGTCCACGAAATAGACAGTTGATGAAAAGTTTAAAATGTCTTCTTTCATAACTTCTTGTATTGTTTAATACCTAAGAGAATAATACAAAATATCATATGGCAGTTATATTTTAGTAAAATTAATTTAACAGTAAAATATATTCGAGATTTTTTAACGTAATAAACTACGGAAAGTCTTTAATATCTAATACCGTATATGGAAGAAGACATTTAAAACAGTTCACCAATTTTCATGTATCCTGGGACACCCTGTACAACTGCCTAATTTTCGTCTTCACATTCCACAGTTTTAATGGGTCTCACTGTTAGATATAGGGTTTATAACCTATTAAAATATTCTTATTCTACAGAGCGTCCCATATCATATTAGATCATCTCCAAGCTTATGACGCCAAAATAAACATAAAATATTTTTTAAAAAACAGCAGTTTTTTAAAGAAAATTTTTTATATTAGTCTTATTCAATTTTTCAAAATGATCTATTCTCCTTAAATTTTCTTATTAGTCCCGGAAATTGTATTTTAGACCCATTGACGATCTAATATGACATGGGACACCCTGTATCTGTAAACCTTGAACTTAAAAAAGCGAACTGTTTGTCGTCTTTCATTTTCATTCAAGAATACCTCTGCGGATTTTGAACTTTTTAACTGTTGAACCTATGAAATTGTGCCATAAGGGTCAAATCTTTTGTCATAAATGGCGCTAATCTACAACGGTTGATCTCGGTATCTCCATCGGCAACTTTTTGTTACAGTGGTCGGTGATTTTATCAATACAATGAAGGCGACGTTATTAATAATGTTATGATCCCTTACTAGTTTACAAGTAAGCAAAGAGACGCTGTTAATTGATAACTTATCATATGCGTGTCTCTGCTTTTGGAAAGATTAGTAGAAAAAGCTAAATTGGAATACAAAATCGTCTTCATTGTATTAATATATACGACGACGACGACGACGACTGCCAGTCACAAATTCAAAATATCTATAGCTACATATTTAAGGTAAAGTATACACGAAGACAACAATCAACGTTTTTTATTATTTCTGAATTTAATACTATAAAACATACTGTGAATGAAATAATTTTTAAAACTTGATATTCTTTCAATACTGGAATCCTAAGACTAGATACAGGGCTGTACCCACAAAGGATGAGGTTGTAACGGATCTAAAGCTTATTTAATATAAATATTCTAGGTTCTTCTTCTGACTGACAGATTAAATTCCGTACAGTCGTTTCTAAAGTCTCATCTTTTGTGGGTAACCCAGTATAGTTAATGCTGATAATTATATTAAATGGTTATTTAAAAAAAGATTTATAAAATCTGTTTTAATGCAAAATGATTAATAATAAATGAAGAATTCCATATAGTAAACAAAAATGTTTTCAAGATCAAAAACTTTTAAAAATCAATATTATGATGTAACTGATCTATATTTACAGTTCTCATATTCCGTTGTATTGTAAAACTATCCATTTCCTGTATCCGTGCAGTATATAGTTTTCCCATCATCTTAGAAATAAAACTAAAAAACCTGATTTTTATCCTTGTATTTTAAAACAAATCCTATATTTAGTTTCCAGTACTTTGGTGTTAAAGGGACTATAAAGGAAAACTGAAAGGGGGTATAGGCTGAAAGCTAATCACTTAAGCTCTTCATCGCGACCCATGAAAGTTGTATCTGATGTTCCTATCTCGAGATATTGATATAAAGCTTTTGATTTCAGGTGGTTTTCAGGCCCCAACAGGTGTTAAACCCCCTGGAAAGAGAAAAAAAATTAAGGCCTCCCCTAGACAAATTCCTGAATACGCCCATGACAATTTTGTATAGAATATAGGTTTTAACAGATCATATTCTGCAAACAAGCAACCAATCTGAAAACGAAGATATCCCAGAGAAACCTAATTACAACTTAGGTTTTCTCCAATTATTATTTTATAATTTTTATTTTCAATAGATATAATAGATAATAATGAAAGTGCAGCATACTGATAACGTGATACAGACCGAGACTTAACCCATTTTTATTTTTCCTTTACAGTCCCTTTAAAGGAAATGTAGAAGCGCAATCTAGGAAAAGAAAGCCATTCCTGATTAACCACGGTACCCTGAAACCTTATTTTGATCAAAAATCTGGAAGATAACTTCGTTTTTCTAAATTGAAAAGTATAATTTCTTTGAATCTTTCCGTTGTTTCTTGCAAGCAATAAATGCACAAGTATGTATGCAGAGAAACCAAAATAAAAATAAACGAAAAGATGCATATCCAATTCATATTTGTTCAGGTTCAAGGGTACGGTTGTAAATCGAACGATGCCATAGTTGCACAGATGATCACTTAAAATTACGCTGTCAGTCCCTTTAACATAGATTTAAAGGGATTTGTAGAATGTCATATAAAATGCACAAGAGATGTTTAAAAGGTCTATTTTACCCCTCCTTAAACTTAGGTTATAAAATTATATAATTTTTAAACTGTCTTAATTTCAGAAAATTTTTAACAAACAGTGATTAGAACTTAATAGTGCTACGAATATATTTCAAGATTAAACATGGATCAAATACACTTTTTGTTTATTGCGCGGTAGATAATAATGCAGTTACAACCTTATACAGGGTTACCCACAAAAGATGAGACTCTTAAATTATGTCGATCCTAATGTTGAATGAAGTTTTCTGCCTTTAATTTAGTCTTTTATTGGCTTATAAAATGGTTCAAAAAAGAGAGAACCAATTTTACAGTTGCACGGAATGATGAATACGGATCTATAGACAGTATAAATTCAGTATAGTCGTCTCTGAAGCCTCATCCTTTGCGGGTAACCCTATACAATTTGCAGTGTGCAGTAGATGTACTCTTTGTTAGGGCAGGGCACGATACCATTTCTATCCATTCTTTGACTGTCAGTAGGGTTTCCAACGTAATAGATTATTCACGCGTAGTTACGTGAAGTTACGCAAAATAATTTTCATTGCGTGTAATTTCGCAGGATTTTGCGTAATTGGCAAAACTGCAACGGTGTAATTTTGCGTAAATTCTACAAAGTAGTTTCGCGAAATTTTGTAATGACTATGGGTAATTAGCAAAACTTGAATTTATCGCGAAATTATGGTGTAATTTTGCGTAATTTCTACAAAGTAATTTTGCGAAATTTTGTAATAATTACTCGTAATTAGTAAAACTTTGATTTTGCGAAATTACGCTGTAATTTCGTGTGATTTCTACAAGGTAATTTTGCGAAATTTTGTAATAATTAAGCGTAATTAGCGAAACTTCAATTATGTAAAATTATCCAATCAGATTGGACATGGTTGTAACGTGCATATCTTTTTACATATTTTCCCGCTATATTCATTTAAGAGAATTTACATGTACTTTACTAATTACGGATTGGTTTTGTATTATGTAATTTTGTGTAATTACGCCTTAATCACGCGAAACTAGACTTTCTTTTGTATACATAATTAGCATGTTATTTACGTGTTACGCGTAATTATGCGTAACACATATATGACTGGAAACCCTAACTGTCAGTAGATTGTCGTAACCATTTGTAATCTACTCACCCCACTCTAAAAGATGCATGATCCGAGCCGGTATATCATGTACTTTACATGAATTCAGTCGTACTACCCAGTGTAGAGTCGACCCAGAACGTTGGAACAAATTTAGCCTAAATCGCAAGATCAATGAATTTGACGTTGGCTTTCAACATTCAAAGGGGTTAAGAATTTGTTCTGGATTTAAAAAAGAAAAAAAGATAAATTTCTCTGATTGTAATATTATACATTGCAATTGCAATATTATACATGATTATACTTTTTCTAGACTTTTATTGGGCGTGTCGCGCTTCTTTTCCAGTAACAATTTAAATTGTTGATGTTGATCACGTGTTGATTTTCAAGCCGCCATTTTTCATTGATTAAAATTTAGACAAATTTTCGCGGGTTTTTTTCTTTTTGAATTGAATCACTTATAAAATGTCGAAACAATGTTTCGTTACATTTCTAAGCTCCAACCCAATTATAATGTTTTTAAAAAATGACAAATGATTTAATAATGACGCCCACCCATACTGTTCTCCTTTTTAGAAAAGAACATTGACAACTTTCTTTATAAAAAGATTGACCCGGAAAAGTAGAAAAGATGGATAGATAGATATAAGGATGCACCAAACTTAATACGCAGTTAGGTCACTACGCCGTTAAATAAACCTCCATAGTTTGGATTCCTGTTCCCTGGTCTAGATGATTAGAAAACATATTTGTTGAACTGTCTAGATCTGAAATGAGCACTTGTTGAAAAAAAACAGATCATAATTTGAAATGAGCACATGGTGAAAGAACAAGATCATCATTTTTTAGAAAAGTTAAAGTACACCAGATCAACATTGATAGATAATTTTTTAACATTTCTTGGTGCAGAATGAAAAGAAAGAAAGAATGGCGAAAAACAGTATCACAGGAATAAGAAAACCAATAGAGTTATTGTAGAAATTTTATTATACTATAGTTAGTTTTAAAAAAAATATTTTTATCTTTCTCAATTCTCAAGGCTAAAGGCTATTGTTAATGTAAAAAAAGTTCTGAATTGTATTTTATTTGTGTTGAGTTTATAGAGTACTCGTAGATATCAAACTTTGAATTCTTATGGTAAAATATTCCAAGTTTGAAATATCAAATGTTTACACCACTCGGTGCAAAGATTTTGGGATTAGAATATTTGAGTTTGTGGCAAAAACTCAGTTCCAAATCTAGAGAAAATTCTGAACCTGGCAAATTTCTAACTGATTATCATATTTGATAACTAACAAGATTTATCTTCTTTGACAGAAGTTCTGTAAAATCGAAAATGAATTTAGATTATGAATGTTGGTTAGATCAATCATTAATTCAATAACTTCAAGAGAAAAGGTAACATTATCTGTCCTTTTCAATGTAGATGATTGAAATTATTATTTACCTATGTATTTTTATGTTTTTTTTTCCAGAAACAATAAATGATTATTTCTTGCAATTTAATCTGTAATTAAACCAGGTACTTAAAAATACTCTTTTGCGATTCGCACACATATTCAATGAATTGACTCATATCATTCATTTTACAGCTGTTGGAAGCATAAATTTTGTAAAAACACAAGAACAACAAATCGATTTGAATTGAACAAATCTGCATGCAACAACTTAAAATTTCCTTTTTTCGACTTTAAACCCATAAAAAAGCACTCTTGTTTTTGAAAATTTTCGAAAAAGGGGGGGAAAAACCCCCCCTAAAACCCCCCCAAACCCTAAAAAAATAATATATTGCCCCCCCCTAGCCAAACTCCTAGTTGCGCCTCTGTGTGTGGGGGTTGCTTTGCCGGGATTTTTACTTAATTTAGTTTGTTTGAGGTTAAAATTTAAAAGTTTAAATCCCAAACGTAGTGAAGGATTTAAGGGTTGAATTTTTACCGAAAACAAACTAATTTCAGTAAAAATCCCGGCAAAAATACAATTTCCCAAATTATACACGAGTCAATTGCTTTCATAATTTTATTCCATTTTAAACCGAAAAAACGCGAAAAAAAAACACTCTAAAATTCGCAAAATTTAGTGAAAAATCCAATCTTCGGGGACATTATTTCTCATAATGCCACAAGACAATTGTGAGAAATAATATCTCGGAAGATTTTCTAATTACAGGAAAATACATAGTGTAAGATACGAGATCACAAAGTCGTAGCAGTAATGTCCTCCTCCCTCTAGCTAAACTTTTTGTTTGCAGTGGCCAGTGATAACTAAGTATAAAGGTAAAAAACATGGATTATTAAAGGGACTGTCCTTGTGGTTTAAAACAAACCTACATTTAAAGAGGATTAAATCAGTATTCTTTACACCTTTATATGATCAATAACATGGAAGATATCGATGTTTTTCTAGAGCTTGTAAATTCTCACAAATTCTATACATCTAATGCATTCTTCATCAAACAAGAGCTGCAAGGCCGGACGGGGTACCATTGCGAATCGGACATGCCACTGCAAACTTGGTGAGTCACTGCAGACATTTCGTATTTTCTAATGTTTCTAATTTTTGAAAATTTGAACAAAAAACTTATGGAAATATAATTCTATCAACAAAGACGCCAACATTTTATTTTTCTCCCATGTTGTTCACAAAAATCTGTAAATCTGTACAAAAAAGAAGCAAAAAACAATTTGTTGAGGCTTATGTAGCTAGATAATTAAATGTTTTGTTATTTTATTCATAAATATTTAATTCTTTCCGGTTTTGTTAAATTTACATTGTCCTATAGCTTAACAACAGATGTGCACAATAAACTCTGAAAATAGCGTTATATTTAGATTTTTTCATAATCATCAATAAAGAATAGATTTACAAAGCAATAAATTTATTTTTCGAAAAGGATCTGTTGGTTCCGCAACATTTTGGCTTCCGTGGTCCGGGTCTGGATCCGGATCTGCAAAAATATTTGGATCCATGGATCCATGAAAAATAAGTGTAGAAAATTTTTTTTTAGTTTCAAAAATCAGTAAATCCTTAAGGAATATTCATGAACTGGATCCGGGTTTGGTCCATTTTTCTTCCCGACGGATTCAGATTCCTGATCCGCATCAAAATAGAATAATCCCTAATTACTGTTAGAAACAATTTAGATTTCGAAATGGCTGAGCAAATAGTAGACAAAAATTGTGAACTATAATTTCTTTTACCTCACAATTGTATTTTTACGAAGGAATTCGTTGGACGATCGTTAAATATTGATCGTTAATTTGAATAACGAACGAAAATAAATTGAAATTAACAAATTCACAGTAAAGAAATAGACAAAAATTAGAATTGAAAACCGGAAATCATTTTTTAATTTCAATTTTTATATCTTTTCAATCGAATGTGGTAAACCTTTGGTATTTCAAACTATGAATTTTGTTAGATCAAATAATCTAAGTTTGAAATCAGGTTTCATAGATCTAGGGATTAGAAGATTTGAGTTTGTTGCAAAAACTCAGTACCTTTGATTTTTATTTATGAATAATCTTTTCTTCCAGGGAAAGTTCTGAAACCCAGCCTGTCCTGAGTTTTGACACCAAAATAAAAAAATAAAATTCTAGATATTTCCAAATGGTTATTTTGCAGCTAATTGGATTTTTTAAAATTTTAGACATTTTGTAACTTTGGATTTGCATTATTTTGGGTGTTTTGGGTGTTTGTTATGCCGACCAGATATAAGGTTCAATACTACAGCAACATTGCCTGGTACAACTACAACAACCTTTCCCTCTACTATCTTGACGTCTACTGTACCTGGAGATGGTGAGTTTAAACTGGAATTCAAAATGGTTGGATTTCATTGATGCTTATGGGGGATGCCCTCCACGCTCGTGGATAATATTTTGCAATTAGGGAGAGGCAGGAGGAGGTTTCTAATATCTCACATTTTATTTTAAAGCATGGATTCAATTAAATTTTAGTTTTACCTGTGTCATCCTTAAATACTAGAAAATAAGTTAAGAATATTTTTGGGAGAAATGGAACTAGGGGAACAATCCTACCCCGCTTGTGCTTTTTCAAAATATGACCGAACATTCCAGAAGGTTTGTTTTTTAATTGGGAATTTTCTGCATGCTATGCTGAAATTTTACTTCCCTCTTCCTTATTTCAATATCAGCCTTATTTAGATGAATGTGATTGCGACTACACCAGGCACAATAACTTTGCTAGATTTTCAAATAAAACTTTTTGTTTTTAATAATTTACTAACAAATTTAAATAATACTGCAATTTTTTTTAATGGATTAAACTTGCAAGAAATAGAACTTGATAGTACTGCCCTAAAATCCTATATCCTAATCCTTGTTATATTATGAGAACAATATTAAACAAGCCAAAGCATAGACAAATTTGACAACTTCAATATACATGATTTGTGAAATTTTAAAGTTCAAATTTTCTTCTGGAACATCCATTTGATGTATCAAAGATGAACGAATTTGATCTAACAATGTATTTGGCAGTGGTGCAAGTGGAGGCTGCTTTATCACTAAACCTGCAAGATCTGGAAAGGCCTGCAAGTGTTCCTATGTTGCACCATTAGTATTTCCATGCAAGGGCTCTGTTGTTAACTGTAAAGATTCTAATGATAATAAATGCAAACAACCAGACACATCCTTTCAAGCATGTCAACAAGGAAGTGGGGACTGTGAAGGCGATGATGAGTTTAGTAAGTTCCTTTTTTCAAAAAAGGTTATGTAGTATGTATGTATATTAAAGGAGGTCGTCAATTGACTTTTTTGATGTTACACATTTGAACAAACCAACCCCGGTTTTTAGGGGTCTATGAAGTCCAAATATGAAAAAAAAAAATTTAGGTTAGTAGTCTTCGACTGGTAGCATTTCATAATTATAGTTATATGTTCCAAAAAGACGTTTTTTTAGCATATCTCTTTAGTTTCAACTTTAAATAAAATTTGCGAGCCCAAGACCTCCCTCCGAATATTCCAAATACAGATTTAGGGGTTTGTTTACTTTTTGATAGGTTAAATATTTCAAAAGATATAGGTAGTTTAATAATCAAGTATTTGCCTTTTTTGGATCTTTTAGCACCTAGATTTAAGCATGACTAAATTAATTTTTTGAATTAAATGTAATTAAATTTTGATTTTCTAAATCTTAAAAGCCCTGAGAGCAGATAATTTGTCAATGATTAACATTTAATACATTTTTTTGGGCAAAATAAACAGATTTTAAAAATAATAAAATAGAATTTCTAGCTAGAATACATTTGAGAACTTGAAAGAGCAAAATTAACTTGCTTAAATCATATTTATACTTTATAGGTTGTGATTGTGATTACACAAAAGGTGGAGATGAAGGATGTAAAGTGTCAAGAGCAGCTCGCCCCGGAAAGGCATGCAAGTGTAAATATGTTGCCCCACTGTCTTACACATGCTCTGGGGAAACTGTTGATTGCAAAGCACCAACAAATGAAAAATGTGTCAATCCAGACACATCATATTCTTCATGTGTTTTGGGACTTGGGGACTGTGAGGGCTATGATGATTATTTTGGTAATGAGTATTTATGTAGAAACTTTATAACAGAGTAGATTTTCCGTGAAAGATCCATGATTATTGTAATTTCTTTTGAAATATCTAAATTGAAAATTGATGATATTTGGCTTTATTTTAGAAGGGTTAGAAGACCTTTCGGAGTTTTTAAGTTGTTTAAAACAAACAGTTAAAGTGGCTTATACAAGCGTATATCTTTTCCCTGCAAAGTAAAATTTTTGAAGAAGAAATATTGTGAGTTTTGAATGTACACAATCGAATTTTTAAAATTCTACTTTGATTTAATTTTGTTTAGAAGAACAAATAATTGCAAAGTTAAAAACAGACTTTTGATAATGATCCTTTTTGATTTTTCAGACTGTGATTGTGAATATGAATACAAAAACGGATTTATGGGTATCCCCAAAGCTTCTGGATGTAAAATAAAGAAAGCACCGCCCCGTGGATACAAATGTGACTGCTCCTATATGGGTGCCTACTGCCTATACCTGTTCTGGATCAAACGAGAAATGCCCCATCCCTGACAACTGCTGGAATCCAAATTCATCCCGAAATTTCTGTACTGGTGACTGTGCAGGCTACTAGACTATTAGCAATTGAATCTTTGGTTTTCAAAATAATTCGAATTTTATTTTTGTAATTCATTTTTCCAAATACATTAGCATCAATCAACAAATTATAAAATTATTTTTAGCCTTTACTTTTAAGATAGCAGATTAGAAGTATTGAAACAGTAAAAGAATACACATTAACATATATATAGTAGTAAGTAAAGTTTATAATATAGACATACATTTACACATTCACAAATCTATATTTATTGTCTAATTTTCTAGTGGCAACTAAATCAACCCTTGGGAAAGTTTATGGCTGATCAGAATTTAAACAACCTTTAAATAATTTGGATAATTTCTTTTTGTAATTATAATAGATTAAGAAAATGTGGCTGTTTTAAAGTAAGACTTTAAAGCTACAACCATGGCATAAATAAGGGGTCATAAATGCCTTAAAGGCTTGGTAGTTATGTTTTGATATTGACACATTGCTTCGTTTGTAAGAGAACAAAAATTATGAGAATTTTGATCCTCACAATGTCTTTTTACAGTTTTTGTTTAATTAAGTTTCTGAACATAACAAAATGACACAAAATACGAAGTTATTTTTCTTCCTGTGTTGATTAAACTTTATTATGTCCAATGCCCATTCCTATGTACATTTTTACATGCAAAGAAAATCTTCACTGTAATTATGTATTTCACTTCAGACGAGAGTTCCTAACATAATGAAGTCTCCTTTGTAGTTTTTTCTTTAATTAAGTCTGTTTCAGGACATAACAAAATGACTTAAAAAAGGAAGTTATATTTTATCATATATGGTTAAAACTGTATGTACATGTCCATTCCTATATACATTAAATATAAACAAACTCTTCATTTTATTCATATATTCTAGTGCACACCCTTGAATAATTAATCAAGTCAAATGTTCCATCTTTTTGACTCAATTGTTGTTGTGCATTGGAGTTTAGAATATTTAATCTAATGCAAGGTGTTGCTATAGTAAATGCAACGGAGTTTCATCAAACTGAATTTGATCACCAAGATGAAAGGACTTCTGGGCCTCATTGTCATTTTGAGGTAACATGATCTTGATTTTCAAATATTAAAAACTTTGATTTAAAAATATTTAATTTCATACTTTTTTCAAGTGAAAAAGTTGCAATGAGTAGAAATTTTGTTTCATTTACATTCAATATTCTGATAACCATACATCGGTTTTTTAAATGATCTATTTCAAGATTTGTGTGCAATGCTGAAAGCTCCCTTTTAGCTGGTGGTATGTACTGTATTTAATTACATGATATAATTTTGATTTATTTGGATAAACTGAACCCTTCTCTGTTCTATTCTTTTTATTTATTAGGATTTCCAATGCCCAATTGTGAAATAATAGTGCTAAACCTGCCCTATAGTAGGCTAACTTATCTCCCCATAATAAAAATTCATCTTGGTGCATGCCACAACAAGAAATTGTATTGGGAGGACTAAAAACTGTTCTCCAGTGTCTGTGTTGTTATGGAAATCAGAATAATAATTATATTTTTCGAATCATTGCAGTTTCTCTAAGGCTAGTTTTTGATAACTAACTTTGAAATATATTTGTTATTAGCAAAAAGGCATTTTTTAACAAAATGTTATCAAACTTTCCTTAAATCGAATAAACGTTTATTGCACATGGAAACCCTATTATTTTGAAAACTATTTCAGACACTGTTTATATCGAGGGGGTGTTTAACTAAAAACAAGAATGTTATACTTTTAGATTGAAATTTTAGGTTTCTAAAGTGTAGAATATGCTAAGGAATTGAGTCTTTTCCTCAAAGACAAATTTTATAATCCCTATATCTTTGCAACCTGAGCTCGCAATCTAAAAACTTTGGCTTGAGCTGTATTTCCTTAAACCTGACTTAAGACCCAATCTTGGACCTAACTCTGACGACAGCTTATGTCACCTGATTGACAGGTGTAAGATCTTCGACTTGACTTAAGGAGTTAGGACCAATGAAAATATATACTCCATATACACTCCTACTTATAGTTGTTTTAGTTTGCCATTTTCTCTCTCTCACCCTGTATTTCTATAAACTTGCAGAAGCGCCTCTCACAAGACATAAATGTTGCTTCTCTGAAAGCTAAATATACACTCAAATCTCTTTTTAAAGAAAAGAGTGATGACAACAAATCTGCAAAAATAAATTATTAGAAATTTGTACCAAATCTTTCAATGTCATTAAGGTGAGAAAATGGAACTTTCAATGAACAAAAATTAGCTATTAACCTTACAATACTTTTAAATTTCTAGATTGTACATGCAGCACCATCGACAATTTTGTCTATCCACAAGCATGTGTAATGCTTGCTATTCCTCAAACATGTAAACTGTTTCAAGAGGTTTATCAGAAAATGACAACACAGGGTGAGTAAAAAAGAATTTTTATTGATTTATAACATTTTGAGTGGAATTGTAATTTAGTGCAAACATATTGCACTTGCCCCAAAAATATTTCATGCAAGTTGCATTATCGCTTGATTTTTTTTTGGAATTTCTTGCAATTAATCCTACCTTAATTACAAGCTGGTTTTTTGGCATGCAACAATTTTCATTGAATCTTGCTAATCTAAAATCTAAAATCTGCGTTCATGTTAAAACCAGCTTTTTAAAGGAATGTATCCAATAGAAATTGGTTCTAATATTTCTATGATTAAAGATACATTTCATATGCAAAAAAATAAGTTATTTAAATACAATTTATCAATCAAAGTTTTCATTGATATATTATCACATAACACACAAAATTAAGTATGTTAGTTTTTTAATTTTAAAGGTTTGGGAAAAATGGGAAAGTTCTCATCCCCTTTTAGATATTTTTGTACATGAAAGTACATTTCTTTTATTTTGAAATTTAAAGAAGCCTTTGACATATTTAGACGCTTGAAAGTTTATCTTAAACTCTTAAATTTTCTAATAAATTTATACAAATTTATTTTGACGCAGGATATAGGCCGGACCAGATTGTTCAAGAGCTTATAAAGAAAATTACAGCACAGGGTAAGCAAAAAAGGACTTATAGTGTTGACTATTTGATTGTAATTGCAATTTGGTGCTAATTTTGTACGCTATAGCACCCCATGAAATTTAGGTCAAATGCATAAATGCATGTACAACAATTGCCCCCCCCCACAATTTTTTATTGCAAACTTTTTTATGAATTGACAGAAATGAAAGATTCAAATCATAATTTCAAAAGAACATCATAAGTTTTACAATTTATTACAATTATCAATAGGGATTTCAAAAATTTCATAAAAATTCACCAAAAATTAAATGCTAAGGGAAAATTGAAAGCACCAGCATCACAGTCAGGACAAAATTTAAGTAAAGAAAGAACAACCTCACAGGATCAAAAATGGATTTTTAAGAGTGCAGGGTTTAGATTTTTTGTCCATAACAATCAGAAATGGAAAGGTCTTGAAAATTGGGTCAATACCATGAAATAAACTCCACTTGTCTTTGCCTCCCCCCCCTTCTTGGTTGTAGTCAACCATTTATTAATCTTGGTCTTTAAAGAGCAGCCTTCAGCAATGAAAGGTAGTAAAGATGGAAGCACAATTTGTAGAAGTAAATATCAATGGTGTAATTATTAATGTGTTTTATCAAATACAATTTCAGATGTAAATCTTAGGGATTTCAAGATCAATCATTTGCTCCCTACGCCACTGTGCTCTATTTCTTATAAATCCCTTTAATAGCTCTTTCTTTAGATATCTCTTAGGAGTATAAATGGAAAGGATTTATTATCTTTATAGTTTTATTTGTATAAGTTTAATCTTGTTTTAACCAGTTCCTTTAGATATCTACTTAAAGACCATAGTTCAGCTAATCTTTAATGTCTCATTCAGCTCCAATGTCTAGATCAGCCGCTCTAGATAGTTCAACATCAGTATGAGCAGCTTCCTCAACTCTGGTTCATGAGATGCTTCAACTGTAACCCTATCTGCTACTGTAGTTGTTCTGGAGTCTCCACTAATTTAGCTGCTCCTACAATTTGAGATGCTTCCACTGCATTCCTAACTGCTTCCTTTGGTAGAATGGCAACTGGTCTGTGAAGAGCTATCTGCAAGGAGCAGCGTTTCCTGCATCAATAGCTCTTGTTCCTCAACTGCTTCTACAATAGATCTGTGAAGAGATGTCTGCAAAGAGAAGCATCTCCTGTCTCAGGATCCTCTGGTTCTGCTGTTGGTTTCACAACAGGTCGATGAAGAGCTGTTACACAATGAGCAGGGTCTCCTTACTCAGAATCCTCTGGTTCTGCCATTGGTTCCACAACAGGTCTGTGATGAGATGCTCCACAATGAGCGGCGTCTACTGTACTTAGGAACCTCTGGAGAGTATAGAGTAGCCTCTGAGGAACTGGCCGGGTAATCTAGTTCTCCTCTTTATTAACACTCTAGCTGCTCCAAGTCTCAAAAGCTCTGTTCATACAACCAGCTGGAGAATATATCTTGGTCTGTAGTTGGATTGTTTGCCTTGGATATCCTAGTTCTCCTGTATGTCCTGGAAGTCCTAGCTCTCCTGTGTGTCCTGGAAGTCCTAGTTCTCCTATGTGTCCTGTAGCTATTTCTACAACAGATGTGTAAAGAGATGTCTGTAAAGACCAGCGTCTCCAATATCATGTTTAGCTTCTGCTCCTGGAGTCCAAGGTCTAACTAGATCACCTAGCTGCTCCAGATATGTGAAGAGCTGTCTGTCAAGAGCAGCGTCTCCAATATCAGGATGGGGCAGCATCTGGTATTCTGGGAATCCTAGATCTCCTCTATATCCTGGTGGGCAGTTTAGACAGGCTGGTATGCGAGCAATTGGCTGCTCCAGATATGTGAAGAGCTGTCTGTCAAAAGCAGCGTCTCCAATATCAGGATGGGGCAGCATCTGGTATTGTATCCTGGGTATCCTGGTACTCCTCTGTATCCTTATAGGTAGTTTAGAAAGGGCTGGTACGAGAGCAACTGGTTAAGTTCCAGAAACTACAGGAAATAAATCTCTTGATGATACTTAGGATTTCGAGGATGTATATTCATGGATAATGATTGGGAAGGAGGCTCGTGTCCTCCTTAGTTCTCCTATCAAGTCAATAACAAAATGACAAATAACAAATATCCCCGATTACTATATCAGTGAAACCTGATACCTTGTCTATATTCCTTCTAATGACTATTATCATCATTTTATATTATTAACTTGATCGTTCATGAGCCTTGTAAATATATAGTTGGGTTCCTGTTACGCCGGTCACCCTATTTGACCTGTAACCTTATGTTTCAATAAATAGTTAGTTAATAGACCTTAACCCTAGGTAGAGAAGACAGAAATACAGTGCGTTTTCTTTAGTTAAGATTGATTTGAAAAGACTGGCGTTTTGTGATATGGTTAACCCTTGTGTTTGTCTCTCCTAAATCTTCTTGTAATTATCAATTCTGCACATAAGTATGGGTAACCCTTGTGTTTGTCTCTCCTAAATCTTCTTGTAATTATCAATTCTGCACATAAGTATGGTTAACCCTTGTGTTTGTCTCTCCTAAATCAGCTGGAGAGTTAAGAGCGTCCTCTGATATGATAAAGATGTTTATGTCCTTATATAAATTGTTTAATGAATATTATACTCATTGTCAACTAGAAAAAAAGAAAAAGTCAAATTTAAGCGACATTACTGGTATGACTTTGACAGCTCTTAGCGCCTTCAGTTTTGATGTCATTACAAAATTTTGATAACTGCAAAGTTATTTAGTTACTTGTAAGAAACTTTCAACATTTTTGATCTCAATAGATCTTCAATAAGAGGAGTTATAAATGAAATATAAGATTTGAATTTTACATCTTTAGCTTGGCGTGCACAACTAAACAAGTTAATGTGTTTCTTTTTTGGTGTAAATTTCACATTTTATGAAGTTTTGTTTAGATTAGAAAATTGAGAGATAGAGTCACATACAGATCAGATTTAATTTAATTTATCCAGTGGCCGAATTTAAAGAATTTGAGCGGCGGTTTAAATTTAAGTCACGGTTTAAATATGGTCGGTTCCACTTGAAATTGTATCAAATGTTTTAAGATTTCAGCCGGCGCTGAATTTAAACCGGATTTTGGCGGATTTAAACCGTGGCTCAAATTCTTTAAATTCCATCTCGGAATTAATGAATTTATTTTTTATTTTCAAGATTCAAAATTACATTAAATACTACTAACATTAAATATTAAACTGGACAGCTAGGGGTCTCATTGTACATAATGCTTTGTGTTTATTGAATATTATTGTACAGTTGTTCAAATAATATGTTATACTATGAAGGGTGAACTTATAAATAAGTATGGGCGTAATTATTTTTTTTATGAAATATAACAAAACAACAGGAGAAAATATTTAAAAACTTCCAAAAATAGAGATTGTGGGAATATTTCCCCCACATATTCTAAAACTAAAGAAAAGGAAAAGGAAAAGGAAAGTTACATATTTATTGTTTACATTACATTTAATATAACTTGTGGTAGATTGTTAATATTTTTCGACGATGAACTAGCAACTTTCAGAATTAAAAAATTATAAAGAAACCGAGTTTTTACCACAATTTCTATCCCCTATACCTTTGGAACCCATAGTCCCAAACATTTGATATTTCAAACTTAGACCTATTTGCCGAACAGAATTCATAGCTTGAAAATCAACGGTCTATGGCATCGGGTTCCAAAGAAATAGGGATCAGAAATTTAGAGTTTGTGGCAAAAACTTACTTTGCAAAATTGTCTTTGCTTTCTTTGATTATTTTGCAAACATAGCATGTGTTGAAATTAAAACATTGGTTCTTCCGATAAAAATCTTCAACTTGGAAAATTATATTAAATTCTCACCCAATATAATGATGTATATATTATATATTTTATATATCACCCAATATAATGATGTATATATTATATATTTTATATATCACCCAATATAATGATGTATATATTATATATTTTATATATAGGAAAATGCATTTTTGCAAAAAGTTTGTTATATTTCTCTCTGCTGAAAGAAGTCACAACTTCTTTTAATGCTGCAACTGCAGTTTCAATATCTTAACAGAACATTTTCACAGGGAATAACACAACATAAAATATAAATAAAGTGAAGACGACTTTAAGATTTTAATGATAGTCTAGGTTGTAAAAACATGAAATATCAAATTAGAAAGCTTTTTATTTAAAACTAGCTGAATTAAGTGCATGGCGTTGCCCAGTGAAATAAAAAAGTTGATTTTTAAAGTCTATATGGCCCGCGGGATACCCCTGGGTTCCATCAACAAATTTCAGCCCATTCGGTCAAGTTGTTTGGCCGGCTATACGGATCATATACACGAATGTCTTGTTTTATTAAACAGATAATCCACTAATCATATTCTAAAAAGACATTTATGAATTTTATATATCCAAAAATAAAAACTTTTCACTGTCCAAAAATGCTTCTGAAAGGGACTGTAAAGTAAAAATGAAAGTGGGTATAGGCTGAAACCTTAAAACTTCAGAAGTTAATCGAGACCTATGAGAATTCTATCTGATGTTCCTGTCTCAAGAAATTAATATAAAACTGTGTCAAAGTTATGTCAAAACTTATATATGTAAATATAATAAAAACCACCATCGGATTTCAGTAAAGAAACTCCAAGCCTAAGCAGGATTAAATTCAAGACGGATTTCAAGCCCAGGATACAAGAAGATATACTGTGAAACCCAACCTGTGGATCTAAGGAAACTGTAGTAGCAGTATATCTATATGACAGACAATCTGAGTGCTGAGAACCAGTCAATCTCAGGAACGGTCCAGCTCCTAATCCTGGGTTCAAGAAAGATCTGGTCACAAAAACCTGATCCTGAGGGACTAGATGGATTTCAAGAAGATATACCAGGAAACCCAACCTGTGGATCTAAGGAAACTGTATAATAGCAGTATATCTACATCTCTTTGGTTATTTCTTTCTTTTATTTGTTTTACTTCCAATATAAACATTCAACTACCTTGTTCTTTTAATGGTGCGTAACATAATGAATACTAGAATATTGAAATTAATTTTGGATGGTTCCTGTCATATTTAAAACATAACAATAAGATGTAGTATAAGATTCTAAGTTTAAGCAGATCAGATTCAGCAAATACGCAACCAATCTGAAAACGACGATATCCCAGAGGAGCCAGAAAAACTCAGATTCTGGTCAATTGATATGAACGTACCAATTATATTATCAATTAAATCTATTAAAAATGAAAAATTATTAAATTCAAATAATAATAGGAGCAAACCTGAACTTAGAATCTTTTACCAAATCTTAAATTCTACAGTTAAGATTAAGATTGTATAAAATAAATAGTTTTCTAAAGAATATATGAAATGTTAAAATTTGATTAATGATATCTGGATAAAAGGAATAAAGAGCATATCCCAAAAAAATCATTAGAAAATGATCTTTATGGAAAACTATGTTTAAAAAAGAGTGGGACATACATTAAAAACACTTTTAATCTTTTTTTAGACATAATTTATTATTTTGAAGTATTCCCTGTACAAGTATGAAGGGTTCTAACTGAACAAGAACTTCACACAATGGTCTTAACAATGGAGGAAGGTTGTTGCAATCTTTACATTCAAAATATTTAATGGAGATTGCAACAAGTTTTTTGAGAATATTTTTCTTATTCTTTTGACTCATAGAGAATTAGAATTGAACGAGGATAATCAACTCATTTCTACATCCAAACCTTATTCTTCTCCTCCGAACCTCCTCCGAAACATCCTCCAATGCAGTTTGGCGGATGAAAATAGCATTGTTAACAAATTCAAGAAAACACGAAGACGATTACTACTGTGTAGCGAAGTTGACCGCGGAAGATTCACAATACTACAATACTATATCCGCTCCAAATGTGTCTCCTCATGTTCCCCCCCCCCCTTACCGCCTCTACTTGTGGGGAACAGCGTCAGTTAGCTTTAGAATGTCGAGATGTGAACACCTCTGATCTGGAACTACTAACTCCTTCATACTGCCGCCGATGTCTACTCTAGCAACAAATGCTGCTAATGTCTAAGCGTCCATCATGTCCAAATCCACAAAGCAGTCGCATGTCCCGGGGTTGAGAGGCAATTCAAGTTCCTCCCTACACATAATCCAGACTGCAAACCCACCAGGACCGTCGCCTAGATGTGAACCCTTTGCTGCCAAGATGCTGACACCTGTGAGCTGACTATCATGAAGCTCCAACTGTTCCTTTCCTTTCAACACTATTAATCAATGTTATTTCATTTTCAACCGTTTAGATACTCCCAATTAAGGGCCAATATTTTTAAACTTTGCTTTTATTTCTCATTTCATGCTATTATTCAATAAAGTTACCGAATATCCCTGTTGTTCTTTTATTTGTGTCAACAAGCATATCTTTAAATTGCATGGGCAGCCGTAGTACATTTGAATTTCCTAGTCGGGTCAATCTTTCCGGTTCCAGTTTGTACTGTATCGCACGGACATTGGGTTAGTAAAGCAGACAATCAACAGGATTAGCTGGTGCAGCAAGGTTGACGCGGTCAGACTTAATGCTTCATATATGTTGAATTTACTTTTATTAAAGGGCAGAGGTGTGAGATTGGCATAATTTAAAGAGTTTCAGGGATTGTCACTAAAGGGACAGTGCGCGTAAGTTCAAGTGACCCTTCTTGCAAGGATGGCAATTCCCGATTTACAACGACACCCGTTGAATCTTAATCTGAGCTGAAAACTTTAGAATAAGATATCCTTAATCCCTCGATAACTTAATCTGAGTATCCAATGGACACACTTTTGATTTTCTTCTTAAGCCGTTCTTTCTTGGATATAGTAGAGAAAAATCAAAAACTGGTTTTTTAAATTAGAGAATTCCTCCCATTTCTGTAAATTAATCTTAAATGGTGCTCAAAATTTCAAAAATATTTTATACACTATTCAGGATACAAGTACAAGATTAGGTTAGTCTAAATATTAAGAAAAAGAGATGATCAAGCGTTAATCTCGATATCCACCATTCTAAAATTTTCAGCTCTGATCAAAAATGTGAAAGATACCGTCGCTTTTCTGACTTGAAAAGTGCTTATTTCTTAGAGTTTCTTAAAAACAGGAAGTGAAATCATTTTCGCAGAGAACTCGCAAATGAAAATATACAGTTTTAAGAAACAATAATATTGAAATCTAATTCATGATTGATCAGACAAATCCTTTAAGAGAACCATGTCGGGCATTGCGCGAGAAGGAACAAAATTTTTTATCAGTTATTATTGATAATTTTATTCATTCTTATATTTTCACAGGAAAGGGGGGGAATTGGGGGAAAAGGGAATTCAAGAAACTTTTTTTTACTATTCTATCATGCCCCCCCTCCTCCGTCTCTAACTTTCAAATAGGAAAATCTAAATACATGAATTATTAACAGCCACGTGAAATTGTTTCAAATACAAAGATATGAATTGTAAGATTTGCGAAAATTTTGCCAAAATTTCTGTAAATATTTCATGCCTTAAATTCAAGATACTGGTTACAGGATAGATGGGGGGGGGGGGAAGGGGAGAGAGGGAAGTGATCTTCTAAAAGTAAATTATATCATTAAGATATTTTTGTTTTTGTTTTTATGCCATAATATTAAGAAGAACCTATGGCGAAGATTCAATTCCTTCATTAAATTGTAGATTGTATGGAAGAGAAAATTTTTATTGAAACTTTTTTTCTTTCTAAGTTTTACATTAGGCCGGCTCCGAGCTTTAGAATTGTCTTGTCATTCCGTTCTCATTTAGAATTCTATTTCATGTCTCTCTTTTTATACCAGGATAAAACTTTACAGGAGCAGACGTCTGAAAATCTACAAAATAAATTATTCAAGCTTACAGTGGAGCTCTTTAAACATTAAGCCTATACTACTTTTTTTCATGACGTTTGTTTATCGTTTGTGAACGACCCATTTTGTTCATCTTTTAATTGTAAAAAATGATTTATTGTTCTCAAAATTATCAATCATTTTCCATCTATTTTGTATTTCCACTGAACGATCGTTCAGTAATATCACTCATTCAGTAAAATTGTTCGTTCAGTAAAAAAAGAAAATACGATCTTTTTTTCAAAAGTTTATTAAAAACAATCAGAAAAAATATTTCTGATTAACAATTTTGTTTTCGTTTGTTTTTAACAAACGATCGTATTTTAATTTTTTCCAAACGAAAAATTTATCAAAAATATCGTTCAGTAAAAAATATTAAACATAAATATTAGCTTGGTGCTTTATTATTGTAAATACCAGAAACACCGGAACTCAGGATGTTTAAAAATTAAATTTCATAAATTGAGACTTTCATGTTTGGCAACTACAATTTATTTACATTTTTTATACTTAATTTAAACCAGTAAACTCGGTGTGCTTTCTTAGGAGCAGTAAAACTCAAAATGTTGAAAATTGTTTTATCAACACTGATAGATTGATAGATTTGTAAAATTTATATAAGTCGTCTTTATTCAAGGTAAATTTGTTCACTTTACATTCTATAAACATTCAATCGGTTTGTGTGAGTTGCTAAAAAAAATTTGGGCCCGATTGGTTCAGCCGTTTTAGCATTTTGTTTTTGGATACAAACAGACAGACAGCAAAAAAAAGTATACAGTGGAAGGCGATTACATCAATACAATGAGACGACTTTTTCATCTAAGTTTTGATTGTTAAAAGCTTTATTCTAATTTAAAGTTTACGAGTGATCAATTAGAAGCTTTTTTATTGACAACTTTTCTTGACTTCTATGTTTATGTGTGTCCAATATCCATGCTGTTTAATAGATACAGATGGTACAACAGATGGTACAACTGTACAGCAGGACTATTTTTCCCCCCAAAATCCACAAGATCTGCCACCCTTCCCTCTAAAACTATATTGAAAAAAGTGCATAGAGAGGTTCTAAATTTAACCTTGAACCTGGTCCAGACATGTCTAAGTTAATCTTTTAGCAGGACAGAGTTCGTCTTCAGAATGCGGAGGCTGCTTTAAGAATAAAAAATACATCTGTACATTTGGTACAGAATAGCCGACAGCATAGACTCTGAAATTGGTGGGCTATCCTTGATGATAAGCTTGAGAACGTCAAACTTCGACTATTCAAAAACCAGTTTCTGAAAAGAACCCTCCTCACCACATGTTAGAGGATCCTCATGAAGACCCTCCTCAACACATGTTAGAGGATCCTCATGAAGACCCTCCTCACCACATGTTAGAGGACCCTCATGAAGACCTCGAAAAGAACCCTCCTCACCACATGACAGAGGATCCTCATGAAGACCTCGAAAAGAACCCTCCTCACCATATGATAAAGGATCCTCATGAAGACCTCGAAAAGAACCCTCCTCACCACATGTTAGAGGATCCTCATGAAGACCTCGAAGAGAAGCCTCCTCACCACATGATACAGAATCCTCATGAAGACCTCGAAGCAATTTACCCACTTTATGCCCAGTTGGATACAGGCTGTTATAGTAAAGGCCAAAGGCCACTTTCCTGTTTTTAAATATGATAATATTCTTTTAAAAAGACACATCTTAGCTTTTACTAACCCGCCAACTTATTTGATCCACCCCTTTTTGAAGAATATAACGAAATGTAAAAATGTTTATATGCTTATTATTTATTGGAAAAAAGCATTACAATTCCATTTTTTAACATTAAATGAAAAATTTACAAATTACATCACAATATACTTTAATTTATTGAAACAATTTAATTTTTGATTTTTATATCAAAAAGTTTTTTTATTATTATCTCTCCAAGTAGTTCTCTTGTAATAGCCTTATCTGTTAAGACATTTTTATTACACAAATGATAATTTACATATAAAAGTTGAATAAAATTTAAAAGGTATTTCAATTATTAATTTTCGACTTTACCAAAAAATGAATTTCCCAAAAAGAATAATATCAAGAAATAATTTTTGAGATGGATGGCGGGAAAATTTGCAGAGATAGTTTTGAGACATGAAAAGCTTAATTTACATAAATGGTTTTTTTTTCATTATTATGATCGTCTTTTTTGTCTGCAAGATTGGTGCTCTATGATCACTCAAAATTAACGTTTAACAAAAATTTAAAAAGTTCTACAAATTAAAGAAACATTTTTATTTTATTTTTTATTTTTAAATTTTCTGCAATATTCCTTTCTCTTCAATTTTCTGCAGCATCAATCTTCACTCTTCCGTTTCAAGGGTCCAACATCAGTCCTGCAAATATCAAAAGTTAACAACATTATCTAAAAAATGTACTTTTCAAAGTAAATTTTTTTAGGTGTGTTTATTGATATGGTAAAGTCTAATGAACAATAAACACAGCAATTGTGCAGTGTGCAGAGACTCATTTCACCTAATAACCTAGTTGCTGTAAAACAACATTAAATGCACGAATGCTTAAATGTTGTTCTCCTAAGCCCCTACTGTTTTATGGGTACCACTGTAACATAACAAATGAAATTTCCGAAGAAAAAAAATTACCTATTTCTACTCAGTCTTGGCTTTATTTTGAAAACCAAAGCCTGCGAGACATTTAACATTTTCCTGAAAAAAAAAATCATTAAAAATGTTTTTTTTGTACATCATTTCAAATTGAATTTTTAAAATCCAGAGCCAGGAATTTAAAGAAAATATATAATCTCTGATCTGTGTTCGTTAAAGTTCCAGCCTCCGAAGTTGACGCATTGATGCACAATGTGAAACTGAACTCAACTCAACCCATTCCTTTCAGAAACCGCTTCGTCATTCTGGGCTCCCCGTCCTCGACGCCCCCCATTCCCCTTTTCCATACCCCCTATCCCCCATTTCCATACCCCCGTCCACCCCCCATACCAACCTCCTCCCCTCTTTCATCTACCCTCCCTAAAGAAACCTCGAGTCTCAGACATATTCGGATAGATAGATACATTACCAGATAGTTGGAAGATAGATAGATAAAAACCCAGATAGTTAGAAGATATATAGAAGATAGACTGTTAAAGAGAAGATGCATAAATAGATAAAAGATAGAAAGATAATTTAACAGTTAGATAGATATTTATATAAAAGACAGATCGATAGAGCATTGATACAGATAAAAAGAAGATAGATGATAAAAAATCAGATAAAAAGAAAATATATTATAAAAAATCAGATAGTAAGAAGGTTTTGATAAAAAAACCCCAGTTTTTTACTGAACTAACGAATTATTAGATCAAACTCTTAAAAAAACGAATGTTTTTTACTGAACAAAAGATTTTTTTCAAGAAACTTTTTAAAAAGCAAACGTTTTTTTAGCTAAATAAACGATTTCATTGAACAATAATTTTAAGAAGGAACAAAATCAATTTCTTTTGATCTATTGAAAAAAAGAACGAAATGTTAGTTCACAAATTATAAATGAACGAAATGAAAAGGAACACACTTATCTCTAGTGGTATCTATTTCATAATTCTAAATTGAAGGAAAGGTTCTTTTAAACATGAATTTATGGAAAAGTAACTAGTATTCAGTAAAAAATGAAGAAATAATGAATTAATGAAATAACTTGAAAAAGGCTAATCACTTTTATAACAACTTACTTTCTATAACTGTAACTGTAACTGTGACTGTGTAACTGTAACTGTAACTGTAACTGTAACTGTAACTGTAACTGTAACTGTAACTGTAACTGTAACTGTAACTGTAACTGTAACTGTAACTGTAACTGTTACTGTAACTGTAAGTGTAACTGTAATTGTTACCTTTTTTTTCGTGGCTGAACATTTTTTATCTGGCTTCATTGTCCTACTCCTGTCATAGCTTCAATCATGTCAAGAATGCAACTCAAGAATAATTTAAGGCCGAGTTTAACCATTACAAACGATTTAATTATCTCTATACAGCCTTTTCTTCTATATATTCTAATTTGCCTTATCTGCTAGTGTGTTTGTATGCAAAGTGAATAAATACTAAAGTAGAACAGACTAAGGCAACGACGACAGGTTGGGCCATAAGGTTTTATTTGGTTTGGAAATAATTTCTTAAATCTTAATTAAGTTAAATACAAATTCTAAGTCTGTGTTTGTAAACAAAGGGAGTCCAGTTTCTTGTTGTACTGTACACTCCGTATACAGATCAATTTATATATATAATAATATATACATATTTATAAATACTTGGGACATAAAATGTCGTCATCCAACTATGAGTTTGGACCACTTTAGTATTTATTCACTTTGGTTTGTATGTATACAAAAAAACTTCAAAACGGCTGAATCAATCGTGTCAAACTTTTCATTTTTACTTTTACGATTTTTGAAAATCCCTCAATTTCAATCTGAAAAATCAGCGAAATTTTTTGTTTACTGGGGAAAATGACGACTTGGAGAGCTAAAGTTAAAAACGATAAAACTACATTTATTAATTAGAAGCAATACTAACATTATATTAACTAAAATACTGAGGAATAGAAGAACAGAGTTCACTTAGATGCATCTGGAGAATCTTCTGATACTTGTGCACTGTAGCTGGGTCTAAACACAATATTTAAATATAATCAAGAAGATCAAGAAGATCAAGAAGACCAATAAGACCAATAAGATCAGGAAGATCAAAAAGATCAAGAAGATCAAGAAGATCGAGAAGATCAATAATATCAAAAAGATCAAGAAGATCAAGAAGATCAAAAAGATCAAGAAGATCGAGAAGACCAAAAATATCAAAAAGATTAAGAAGATCAAGAAGATCAAGAAGATCAAGAAGATCAAGAAGATCAAGAAGATCAAGAAGATCAATAAGATCAAGAAGATCAAGAAGACCAATAATATCAAAAAGATCAAAAGATCAAGAAGATCAAGAAGACCAATAAGATCAATAAGATCAAGAAGATCAAGAAGACCAATAATATCAAAAAGATCAAGAAGATCAAGAAGATCAAGAAGATCAAGAAGATCAAGAAGATCAAGAAGATCAAGAAGATCAAGAAGCTCAATAGGGTTTAACTTTAACCTGATGAGTAAAGATACAGCATCATCTATATCCTTCTCCTCTTCTGTGTCCTCGTCCTGTAAAACGGAATTGTAAAAGTTGTAAAAGAATTCCTTTATGTTTGACAAGCGTTTTTCCTTCTGAGACCAGAATGAATATCAAACTACGCAAACAACGCAAACCTTTATGTGCGCTAATTCAATTTGAAGAGAAGTGGTTTAGAAATTAGACTTTTAATTACCTGGGATCGGATTTAATGAACGTGAGAAGTAGTTGAACTACAAAGACTAATTTGAACCACTTCTCTTTACTTCTCAAAATTAATTTTTCGAAAAATAAAAGCTGATTCCAAATTGAATTCGATATTGATCGCTATTTATTTTACTTCTATTTGTATTCTGTTTATAAGTAGAAAATAGTTAAAAACGTCTTATATCCAAGAGCGTAGGCCCCATACAAATCTAATGAGTGGCATTATTCCACTTAGATCGTAAATGATTCAATCAAATTTAAAATATATCATTCAGATATAACAACCTATGTAAAAATATAGAGTTTAATTCGATGCATTCATATATATAGTT
Organism: Eurytemora carolleeae; assembly: GCF_000591075.1. Classification (NCBI taxonomy): domain Eukaryota; kingdom Metazoa; phylum Arthropoda; class Copepoda; order Calanoida; family Temoridae; genus Eurytemora; species Eurytemora carolleeae. The sequence continues at coordinate 29,179 of NW_019396719.1, forward strand.
GAGATTTCATATTATTTAAAAAAGTAATTTATATTCGAAATTACGATGTACTTTAAACGACCGCTATGTCATACTTACGTACTTGATCAAATAAAGCTTTTAAAGGTACTTGTGTGAATCGGCCATTGTAATTTTAACTTTAAAAAACTTCTGTTTGTAGACGGACATTTTTTAAATTTTCATACCTTCCCCGCATTAACGGATTGTATGTTTTCCGTTAATTTTCAAACCTTTCCCCACGTTAACGAAATGTTGCCCAACCCTACTTAAGATTTATTAATTTTGATTTATATATATATATATGTTATGTTATGTTATGTTATGTTCGAATAAAAAGTCTCACCAGGAAGCTAAGTTCTGTAACAAAGTCCACAAAAAAAGTTCTAAAAAATAATTTAATTTGAAACAATCTTTTACAAATTAAAGCATTTTGGATAAATACTGATCAAATTATGCAGGGTTTATGCATATCAATCTATGCCACCCAATCAATCTTCCATATGATAAAGATATTCGCTCATATATATATGTATATTTATATGTTAGCTATAGCTGGCCAAGCAACTAAACCAAATTGGAGGATTTTTTTTAGGAAATCCAGGGATGTCCATGGGTATAGGATAAATCAGTTGTAAATTATATAAAGTTATTTAAATTTGATATGTCTGAAGATTTTTAAAGTTGATGGTTAAAAATTTTAAAGGTTTAATTTCTTCTTTTTTAATGCATAATTTTACACCAGAAAAAATTTCTTCTCGTGATAAATGTGACAAACCTGTGAAAGTTTTTACTCAGTTGATAAAGCACAAACCAATCTCCCAGTGCACACTAGGCGGACTTGGCATTCTTATAAAAAAAATGTTCAAACTTGCTTCAACTTTATCTTTCTAATCCTTGTATCTTTGTAACCTGATATTGTATATATATGAAGATGTAAGTATGGGGATATAGTGCAATCAGAGCTGGGAACTTTTGTGGTTAATACTTATTATACCGATCTTGATATCCACTGTGGTCACTTTTAATTTAAGGATCTATAAAAACTATGCCTATCTATTTGTATCTTGATTTTAGTTAATCTTGCCCTAATCAAAACTCCATTCAATACCTAACTGGGTACGATTATCATGCGGATTATCAGATAAAGATTAAATTGATCTGCAGATTAAAAAAGAAGATCAAGCATTAATCTCGATATCCACAATACAAGAGTTCCAAGCTCAGTTCATTTCTATTGAAAATACCAAAAAAACTGTGAATATGATTTCAGGGCCATTAATCGAATAATTTCTTTTAGAATGCAACCTTCCTTTTCGATATAGTTTTGTATGTTATCTTTTTTTGTAGAACGCTTCAAATATCTGAAAAATAAAGCGAAATTAAAAAAGCTGTTTTAAAATTTACCTTTGTGTACGATGTGCCGCACTTTTTTACACACGTTGCGGCTGTATTTTACATACGTTGCGGCTGTATTTTACACACGTTGCGGCTGTATTTCTTCCTTGTTTTTTACATTTAAGATCCTATACAGTGATAACCAGAAAACTGTGGAATAGAAAGACAACATTACAACAATGATTAAGTGTATTTTATGTAGTTACACAACAAATAGTATTACTGGTAACTTATTTAATCACTAATAAAGTGAAATGGGTCAGTTTACTTTGCACAGTTGCTGTGTCTCAATGCTCATTGGACTATTCGTCAGAACTCGAGTCTAAAAGTCGTCTTCATAATCCAGAGTGTTTCTGGTCATCACTGTAAGACATCTTTTTTTCTACTTTATGTTTGCCTGCTTTTACCTGTATATTCGAATATTTATCATTTGAAAGCGGAAGGAAGCAGAAAAACACAGAAAAGTTCTAAAATTCAAATATTAAGATGATTGTTATAATTTCATAAATACAATATTATTTTATTTTGTAAACATATAGGCTTTTTATTACATGCTACTAGTGGGAGAAATTTTGACCAATCGTCATAAAATCTAATCTTTTGATGGTGTAAATCGTTGATATTTCATTTTTAATCTACAGAAATATAAAAAATCTATAAAATGCGAAATAACTTGTTTATTTTTTTATTTTAAGACTTTTGGAATTCGACAAAACATGTTTTTATTTAATATTTCTAATTGGATTCCGCAGAAAAGTTTGCTTTTATAAAATTATGAAAAATGTTTGACCTAAGAGAAAAAAGGCAAAAACCATTTTTTTGGTTCGTTTCCACAAAAGTATTCTATCAAATTTAGATTGGTGTAAGGAGAGCAAATGTTTACGATAATATTTAAAAAAAAAAAAAAAATACTAAAAATGTTTTGCCGTTTATTATCTATGATATCAGAGGTTGAATTTAAAGAATTTGAACTGGGTCGCTGAACCGCGGATAACCGGTTCCAACTGAGCGCCGACTCAAATCTCGAAACACTTACTTAAATTTCCAGTTGAACCAACCATGTTTGAAGGTTCAAATTTTTATAATTCGGCCTCAGATTGCAAATTGATAAGAACTATAAAATACACGCAAATCTGCCCCTTCAGTAAAAGTAAATTCAACCTATATGAAGCATAAAGTCTGACCGCGTCAACCTTGTTGCACCGGCTAGTCCTGTCAATAGAGCTAGGTACAGTACAAATTGGGACAGGAAAGGTTGACCCGGCTCGGAAGTTCAAATGTACTGTTGCCTGTGAATGAAGATTTTGAGGCAAGTAATCAGCTCTTTCATCAAATCTAGACAATTCCCATCATTTACTTTTTTTCTCCCCTCTCTTTGACGCCCCCATATATACACACACCTTGTGTATTGCACAGGGTGTTTCACAAAACGGGAAATAAGGGTCTACAGACTCAACTGTAACAGGATTTTCACGGTTGAGACCAATTTTAAAATCTGCGTACAATTTCAGATTTGATGAGCCTAAGTTTAGGCTTGTAGATCTAAGAACGATGATTTTAAAGGCTCCTATAGTTTCCAACTGGAGTGAGTAAATTTGGTAAAAAAAAAATAATCTCAACGCTCCTGTATGCCGAGTCCATTAGCGCCTGATCCAATCCATTGTAATTATTTGAGTGTATTCTGTTTTCCGGTATTGCTGTAACTTCAGTTTTCTTGTTGACTCAGTTAGCAAATTTATTGCGCTAACCTAGCTTGCACAGATGATCATCAGGCGGGTGGGTTCTAAGTGGGACCAGGTGGAAAAAAGGTTTCAGCAATTGTTGCTTCGAGTTATTTTATTCTGTACTTTGTGTTTTGTGTCCAAATCCTAGTTCAATTCCGCCTCGTGGTCTTAAAGATGGATCCGACAACCTTTGTCCATAAAGACATCAATTCCAAATGTGACAAATAGGAGTTGGAAATTTGAAATAGTGTCATTTAAAGATATAAATGCCTGAAACAAGACTCATTGAATCGGAAATTGTATTCATTTTAAAAATGGTCTCAACCTTGAAAATCCGATTACTAACGAGTCTGTGGACCCTTATTCTCCGTTTTTTAAGACACCCTTTCTATATATATATTTGTATGTTAGCTATAGCTATACAACATCTGCAGGTTCTACAAGTCGTCTTACATGCTCAATATATTTAATATTCAAAATTGATTAGGGACTACAGTCGTCGTCGTATATATCATTACAAGGAAGACAACTGTTGATTTATGTTTTTGGTTTCTACCAAGCTTTCAAGCAGCATGGATACACATAACTATGAAAACAAACCTCTTTGTTTAAGTGTAAACTTGTAAATTTAAAAAACTCTCAAATTGAAATGTCGTCTTCATTGTATTGATAAAAACACCGACCACTGTAATATCTTTTAAATAAAACAAATTAAATTATTTTTTCTTTGAAATCATCCTGATAATTATGACCTTATCATTAATAATATTTAAGGAGAGAATACAAATTGAATTAATCTTCTCAGGACCTCCTCCCGGCCCGTATCTAGAAACAAAATATATATAGGTCACTTTAGGTCATTTTTAATATTAAAGTTACAAAGGTTAAGGTTACAAAGGTTAAGGTTACAAAGGTTTAGGTTACAAAGGTTAAGGTTACAAAGGTTAAGGTTAAGGTTAAAAGGTTAAGGTTACAAAGGTTAAGGTTAAGGTTAAAAGGTTAAGGTTACAAAGGTTAAGGTTACAAAGGTTAAGGTTAAGGTTAAGATTAAAAAGGTTAAGGTTAAGGTTACAAAGGTTAAGGTTAAGGTAAGGTCTAGGTTAAGGTCCAGGTTAAGGTCAAGGTAAGGTAAGGTACTTTTGTAGGTCAAGGTTGAGGTCATTGTACTTTTGTAGGTCAAGATTGAGGTCAAGGTATTTTTGTAGGTCAAGTTTGAGGTCAAGGTATTTTTGAAGGTCAAGAATGAGATCAAGGTACTTTTGTAGGTCAAGGTTGAGGTCAAGGTACTTTATTAAGTCAAGATTAAGGTCTAGGTACTTTTCTAAGTCAAGGTTGAGGTCAAGGTACTTTCTAAGTCAAGGTTACGGTCAAAGTACTTTTGTAAGTCAAGGTCTTGGTCAAGTCATGTTTATTTACCTAAAATAATCACAGCTCGCCACTCTTGGAAAGGTTTTACATAAGGGGTTCTTAATCCAAGAAACCTAAAAAACAATCTTTAAATCCTAATATCGACTTAAAACTTTTTAAAATATCTTAGTTGCATTCTCATTGAACAAACGATTTAAGTGAACAATCGGTCAGTTAAAAAACGAACGAAATAGATGAAAAATGAACAATAATTTCATGGAATTGAACGAACGCATTTTTTTGAACAACTGAAAAAAAAACTAACGAAATGGGTCTTTAACGAACCATGAAGGAAAAAATTGAAAAAAGCCGAACATGCCCAAGGTTATAATGCGAGGAAAGTTATGTCAGAGGTGTGCGCATCTCTTGTACTGCAGTGTACTGTCTCTGGGCGGTAATGTAAACAAAAAACGGATGTCTAAGCCTGAAATGGGATCCATCTTTCACATAAAAAATCAATAAATATACTTGTTATAGGAAACTATTATGTGAATTATCAAAATTATCAAAATCTAATACTTTTAACCTCCTCGGATACTAAACGAACACTGACGCATCTATTCTTGTTCACAAATTATCAAAATCTAATACTTTTAACCTCCTCGGATACTAAACGAACACTGACGCATCTATTCTTGTTCACAAATTATCAAAATCTAATACTTTTAACCTCCTCGGATACTAAACGAACACTGACGCATCTATTCTTGTTCACAAATTCCGCCTAGAGAGAACTAGTTTCAATATGTGCGCAGAGTATACGCAACTTCAATTAACTTTCCTTGCATTAGTACCTTGATCTGCAGTTGTATAAGAGCTATGCAAACATAACTCCAATTTTTGCAGACAAACATGAAAAGAATTTGAAACCATGTCACTGTGAAATTGACAGAATAGACTTATGTGGTATGGCTTTGTGACCTCCTACGTCTTCTATTTTTGATTTTATGCACACAAGAATTAGAAAAACAAAATTATCAGGTTCCATATAACAAATCAAAAACATTTTTCTTCTTTTACCATTTGTTTTATTCACCATTTGTTTTATTTACCATTTACTTTATTTATCATTTATTTTATTTGCCATTTGTTTTATTTACCATTTGTTTTATTTATCATTTGTTTTATTTACCATTTGTTTTATTTACTATTTGTTTTATTTACCATTTGTTTCATTTACTATTTACTTCATTTACGTATTATTTACCATTTGTTTTATTTATCATTTGTTTCATTTACTATTTACTTCATTTACCATTTGTATTATTTACCATTTGTTTTATTTATCATTTGTTTTATTTACTATTTGTTTTATTTATCATTTGTTTTATTTACCATTTGCTTTATTTACAATTTGTTTTATTTACTATTTGTTTTATTTACAATTTGCTTTATTTACTATTTGTTTTATTTACAATTTGTTTTATTTACCATTTGTTTTATTTACTATTTGTTTTATTCACAATTTGCTTTATTTACAATTTGTTTTATTTACCATTGGTTTTATTCACCATTTGTTTTATTTACAATTTGCTTTATTTATAAATTGTTTTATTTATCATTTGTTTTATTTACAATTTGTTTTATTAATTATTTGTTTTTTTTACTATTTATTTTATTTACTAGTTTAAGTAAAAATTTCATGATTATTTTCGCATATGATATATCAGGGATACCCATGAATTTCATTCAATTTGGTTCAGCCGTTTGGTCAGTTATATCGACCACATGATATAAATGATCGAAGACTACATAGTTTTTTTATTATTTTTTCTATTCACCATTTGTTCCTCTGCTGGCAGCCTATAGTATTCTAGAACCTGCAGTCCAAAACCTAGGAACCTAACAAAAACATCTTTATCTACAGGGTTACAGCCATAGATAAATAATCATAGTTACCTCATGTCGTGTCGACTGAAAGGGAGTGTTCGCGAAAAATGAAATAGGCTTACGAGGAAAAATTAGCACTTTTGATTGCTACTAATTTTACTTCTATCTGTTCAGGGGCGTACGAGGGGGGAAGGGCAACATATAAAAAATATTTTTAAATCTCACTTTACCCTTGAATAAAAAAGTATCAAGAGGAAGTGTCTGATAAGTCCACTTAAGAAAATTACATTAATAATTTATTAACACTTGTTAAATGGAAGTGTGTATACGATCGAATAGTTTACACAGTTAAAAAAGTATCAATATTTTTTCAAAAAAGGGGTTTTTAAGGGGAAGGGCACAACGTTGCCAATGGGGGCCCACAAGTGCCCCCTCCTACACAAATAGTCGTTTTTAAGCAATTTTCTCTTTCTAGAAACAACAGATAGAAGTAAGATAAAATGTCGTCTTCATTATCAAAAATCCTCGAAACTGGATTAAATGTTTTCAAAGGTAACTATCAGATCATAAAAAATAAAAAATATTATGAAATATCAACTTTATACGAAAATGTCGAAAATCATCGATGATTATGGGTTGTAATATCGTAATGATTTCTTTTGGAATTAAATTGATTTGTTTACGAACAGAGTTGAATTTTGCAACTTTCTAAATTTGTATGGACGCTGCGTTCTTCAGTATCAGTTGTCTTCGACAATTTTCTCCTGAAAGACACAACAGATAGAAGTAAGACTAGTAGCGATCGAAAGCTCTTATTTTTAGCAGCAAGCCTTTACCCTCTTTAATTTTTCGCAAACACTCCCTTTAAGCGCAATCTATCTTTATCTAAAGTATTAAAAGTAAAGACCGTATGTTGACTTTAAAAGGCATATTTTAAAAAATCAAGTATCTAAATATATAAATAATGATATTAATTGTGCTTGTTCAACTTGTTAATTATTTTAGTGCAAATCCTGTACATAGGAGTGAGTTTTAAGAGTTTGTTGTAGTGACAATTATATCCTGGAGTGGTAGCTTTGATTAAAAGATCAAGCATTAATCCTCAAATTCACAAGTTATGTAAAGATCAAGATTAACGACATCCCCAACAAATAGTTCCGACCTCTGTTCATTTTAGAAATTGGAGAATATTTTGAAATGCCGTGTATTTTACATGGGTGAACAAAAGAAGTTTGACATCAATAAACTTTTTTGAAGTAACACATCGTGTCAATCCAATCTCAGTATGTATGGGGTCTATAGAGAAGATAGTAACCTTCTCCGAGCCTTAGGGAGTTTTAACTTTTAATTAAAGAGAAACGACTACATTCTTTCACTTAAAAAGACATTATTTTAAGTTTATTATCTTCCTAATTAAATACTGTTTATGCATAGTGTTTTAAAGAGTGTGATTAACTTTCCTAAATAATATCGCAAACTATTTTTGTTTTCTATCTAGATCTGCAAACAACGATCTCCTCTAGAAATAATTCACAAACTCTAATTCTATTGCTAACAATTCGGTTAAATGAATGAAGACGACAGACATTTTTTACCATGGTAAGATTATGATAAAAGTTTTCGGCATTAGCGCAGCTTGGATTTTTAACCCTAGGTCTACCTAGGATTAAAGTGGGTTAAACGGACGCGCTCTCTAGCTTAAAATTAAGTTTCTCGATGTCAACACAATACTGGTACAAAAATACACTAATGATACCTGTAGTTTAGGAATGAATGAGTGAAGAAAAAGAACGCAAAGACGACACAGAGATTTGTTACTTCACAAGCAACAAACCCGTAGAAATAAACATCTGATCTAAACATATTAGAAATCTGATAAAAATTCCAGACTTGAAGAGCTGAAAAAATTTCAGTGAGAACCAAGATGGCGCTAAAATTATATTGTACTTTGCAATTTCAAGAAGTGTGCAAGACTTTTGTGCTCTGAATCTGGGATCAAGAATTCCAAATTCATTTCATTATTTCTTAACATACCGTGGTGGGCCAGCTAGATTCAGCCTGCCTCTTTAAAAGTCTTATCAACTTTTGAGACAGGGTCGACTTTGAAGTGTCTTGGGCTTTGATTTTATGCTTTTCTGTAGCCCTTTACATGCACTATAAAGCACAATTGTTGTAAGCTTTGGTTTTAAGAAGTAATTGGCAAAATTCTCATCTATTTTTGCCTCAGAGATGTCAACCTTTAAATCCTCAAATTCAAGAGTGCTCGCATTGGATATCGATCGCATTTTGATTTAAATTTTGATTTATATCATATTTTTAAACAGAATGAATGCACAAAAACACGGGGAAAAAAGAGAAGCTGTCAATTAAAAAGCTTCTCTTTAATTACTTGTAAACTTGTAGTTCGAAAAAAGCTTGTCAACAATTCAAATTTAAATGATAAAGTCGTCTTCATTATATATATAACATTGCCTACCAGATATTATATATATATATTATATATATATATTATTTCGATATAATTGCCTACCACAGTATTAAGTTTTAATTATTTTTGACCTGTTTCTAACATGTTGTTGGAAATAGTTGATCAACATTTCTTTCTCCTCATCATGGTCTTTTACCAAACTGAACATTATAAAAAGAAATACGATAATAATAATAAACGATAATAATATAAAGATACTTAAAATGATTGTGTTCATTCAACAAAACTAATGAACTTTTTCTTTAAAATTCTTGATAATGATAATAGTAATAAAAGTTATAAGAATGATGGTAATAATAATAATAATTATAATAATGATAATTATAATAATGAAAAAATAATGATAATAACAATGACAATAAAAACTTAAATAATAAAAATAATAATAATAAAAATAGTAATCAAAACAATAATTAAATATGAAATTATAATAATTAAACTGATAACAGGCTAATAATAATTAATAAAAATAATTTTGACAAATGGAATTTTCTTTTAACTGAATATTCTGGGTTTGTTGCTATTTCATATTTTTTCTTTTGCTGTAAAAGTTAGAACAAATGAATGAATTATTTACCTGAACCGACTTCCTTTGCCGAAAAATTTCATCAGTCCTCCCTGAAAATGTCCAATCCAATAAGTTGCTAAAATCAGCAAAAATATTTAATTTGGAAATTTGATAATTGGAACTTTTGTGTTGAATATTCAAAATCACGATAGCTAAATTTTTGAAAATTTTCAAAATCCACGAATTTTTTTGTGAAAATCCGCGAATTATTTCTGTTTTGTTTTACGATGTACACAAAGAGAACATGTTCACAATTAATTTAGGAGATGGGCGCGAAGCGCCCTCTAAGGCTAGAAAGAAGGGCGCGAAGCGCCTTGAATTTCTAGTTTTGATAAATGAGTATTGATTAAGGAACATTACTAAATATGAACAATATTATAACTTAAGTCTAGTTTCTTACAAATTTCTAATTCTAAATTTATCGTTAACTATAACATTTACTTGTTGTCGTTGATTTTTAAATTAAACTGAAGAAAAGAAAGTCAAGATTTCCATTGAATAAAAAAGCTTGAAATTGAAAAACACATACGATTTATAAAATTGGGAACATTTTTTGCCTCGAAATCTCAGGGAGGGGCTACGCCCCTCCCTGAATCTGTCAGGGGGTGGTGAATGTCCCCCGCCCCTCCCCTGTGTCCGCCCCTGCTTGATCTAAATATCCACTATGAGCACTTTTAATTTGAGAATCAGTGCTTAATCTCCATTTTTGATAGATCAGAATAAGGTTTCAAGAGTACTTGACTGTGATAAATGTGATTATTTTGCTCTGCAGAATATAGATATGAAAAGGCACAAGGCGTCAAAACATTCGGAAGGAACGGAAACTTTTCCGTGTGATAGTTGTGATTATGTAGCGCGTTATGCCTCTCTTTTCCGTGTGATAGTTGTGATTATGTAGCCCGTTATGCCTCTCTTTTCCATGTGATAGTTGTGATTATGTAGCCCGTTATGCCTCTCTTTTCCGTGTGATAGTTGTGATTATGTACATATAAAGTAAGATCATTAGAAGTAGAATTCTTTCTTTAGGGAAAATATTCAAGTTTTTATGTTTTAGAGTAAAACATTTGAGAAAGCAGGCGTACTCCTGTGATGATTGTGATTTCTCCACAATGTATGCAAGTGCTTTCAAGAGAATATGTCACAATAATATTCAGCATCATCAATCATTTTCAAATTTTTTTACCTCCATTGAAAGCCATAAAATTCTTGGTAGATAGAAGAGTAGAGACATAGAGATCAGATACAGTGGAACCCACTTCACAATAAAATATGCATGTTTAAAAATAGAAAGAAAGAAAATCTAAATAAAACAGACAGATAGCAAGGAAGAAATAAAGAAAGCTAGAAAAAAAATAAATAAAGAAAATAACGAAAGAAAAAAAAGAATGTAAAAAAGAAGAAGAAAAAAGT
>NW_019396719.1:45000-50480 GCF_000591075.1 Eurytemora carolleeae
TGCAACCGGATGGTGTAAACCTTTGATGTTTCAAAATTAAATTATTTGATCTAACAGAATTCATAGTATAAAATATACGTCTACGACATCGGGTTGCAAAAAAATAGGTTTAGGAAAATTTGAGTTTTTGGCAAAAACTCCTTCACAATAGTTATACCACATTATTATAAAACTTTTGTGTCCTTTATATTAGTTAGAAACATTTAAAATCTTAATTGTAAAAAAAGTATAGAGACGGACGGACGCAAGTTTAAGGAAAAGCAAAATGAGGAAAAACTTTTGAAACCAAATTATTTATAAGGCACATTTTTTATAATGCACAAAAAGTGTACACTTTTGTGACTGAAATATTTAAGAGACACTATTTTTTATGCACTTTTAATATAAGAAATATCATGGCAAGAAATTTTTGATAAAAGATAAAATCTATAAAAAAATAAAATGTTTACCAAAATAACTTCTAGTTAATGAAGAAAATGTGCACAGTGGCCCAGTTGTTGACATCTGAAAAAGAAATAATTTCAATGTTGACTCTATTTCTACTGAGTATTCATCTACCCAATAATGTTGCCCCCCCCCCTTCTCTCTTTATTTTCATTTTGTTTAAAAAACAAACTTATCAATAACCTTTATACATTTTTTAAAGCCCTTAAACTCCAAATATTTATTGCAAAAACGACTAATGCAAAAAAACTTTTAAAAAATCTCTTGACCCCCCAAAAAATTCTAAATTTTTTAACTTTTTAGTGTGTGAAGGCGTCTCTGGTAAAATTGAAATGCAGATGAATATTCCCGAACATTCCGCTAAATAAGTAAATCGGAATTCCGTTGAAACCCTAATACTTATAATAAAAATAAAAAGTTCCAGTTCTCAAAAAAAACATTTCGTAACTTCAGAAAAAAAATGTTTTAAATTATATCATTACCTCGAGTACTAAAAAGCCTACTGGGGTTATTCAACTAGAGGTCTCAATGCTCAATAAAATCAGCATTTTTATCTCTAAATTAATTTTATAATTTATTTGTGTAATATATGATTGAAACCAGTTCTCACTGGGCGGAATTTTTAAACAAGAAAAGATGCATCAGTGTTTGTTTAGTATCCATGGAGTATAAAAGCATTTAATTTTGATAATTCACATAATAGTTTCCTTTGACCAGAATATTTCATTGATTTTTTATGTGAAAGATGGATCCCATGTCAAGCTGTGACATCCGTCTTGTGTTTACATTATACCGCCCAGACACAGTACACTGCAGTAAAAAGATGCGTGTACACTTCTGAAATAACTTTTCTTGTATTATAACATTGATTGAACAGACTTTCACTTTCACGTTAAATGATGCATTCAAGCTGTGGTAAAACTTGATTAAAACGATTTATAACAAGATCGATTACACAAAAGATAAAAAAACTCAAAAGAACAGATTATTTTTGCGCTTCGCACACATTTAACTAATTGACTCATATCCTTAATTTTACAGCTCTTGGAAGTATACATTTTTAAATACACAAGAACAAGCCATTGGATATTAAAATACCGACTTGCATTGAACACTGAGCCAAATCTGCACATGAAACAACTAAAAAAATATTTTTCTCGACTTCAAACCATTAAAAAACACTTTTATTTTTTTTACACGGGGGGGGGCTAGCCCCCTGTTACCGATCCACTCTCCCAAAACCCTTGAAAAATAAAATTTGACCCCCCCCCTCTCATGTACTAGTTGTGCCATGGTTCCTGTTCCACAGTTCCTGTTTTACAGTTCCTGTTCCACAGTTCCTGTTCCACAGTTCCTGTTCCACAGTTCCTGTTCCACAGTTCCTGTTCCACAGTTCCTGTTCCACAGTTCCCGTTCCACAATTTCTGTTCCACAGTTTCTCTGTCTCGCTGCAATATTTACCTATTCTATTTCAGCTGATCACTTTACGCTCTTGAATACTTGTTCAGGATAATGACCAAAAGTTTTAAGTAATTATAGTAATAGTGTAATAAATACCGGGTAACACGATATTCTGTAAACTTGCAGTACGTTGTACATTATTAACTATCTATGTTTTTAAACTTCAACGTAAAATCCATTATTCATTCGAACTGCATTTCAAATAAAAACGTAGCAGTAATAACTTAATCCTGTTATATATATGATGACGTACAACTTAACTGCGCCTATTTCAACTGTGCTATAATACCTAATATGATAGACTTAATCATGTGATATAGATAACAATATAGGAATTTAATAACGTCTATTAGCTTTAACTTGTAACATATAAAACCTCAAATGCACAAATTGACATAGAAACTCTGTACTGTTTACTGCGAGAGAGTAATTGTTCCCTGTTCTACTAAACAGGTTGAGGATTGTCCCCTTTTAACTTGGGATCCATAGTTACAAGCTCCTGATTGATATCGATAGCTAACAAGATCACACCCAGTGGTAGTGGCATTTATAGATCTGGATTGGATTCGTGAGGTTCCCTGTTCTGCTAAACAGGTTGAGGATTGTCACTTATTATTTGGGATCGATAGTTACGAACTTCAGATTGATATCGATAGCTAACGAGATCGCGCCCAATGTTAGTAATGGATCGTATTCGTGTGGTTCTCTGTTTTGATAAACAGGCTGAGGCAGAGGATCGTGCCTTTGATTTGGCATCAATAGTTACAAAATTTTATCCGGGTTTAAACATTGATAGCTAAGTGAAACTGAACTGTATTTGGATAGATACGTGTTAGAGAGCAGTTTATGGAGTAGGGTATTTACTACAATAGGACTAATTAAACAATATGTAATTTAAATTAATTGTTTCATTAATGCGATAAAATACCGGAAAAATCTTGTTATTTAGGGCGTTAACATTTTATACTCAATCTTAATATGGTTTGTTGAGAAACTCTCATTTTTTTCTAACAGAAGGGTGGGAGGAGTGGGGGGTCAGCCCACACATCCCCCTGAACGGGGGTGTATTACGGGAAGTGTGTGGGGGGGGGGAATGACGCTTAAACTTGTTTAAGAGTACTATTTACTATAATTATGACTTGTTCTACAACTTTTTCCTTTAAATCTGGGTTTAACGAACCTCTAGATAAACTCATATAAAATGTATCATTGTTCAGACCAAGGGGCGTATATCTGATAATCTCGGGTGGGAACCCCCCCCCCCCGTAAATTTGTGTAATAATTGGGATTTAAAGGTAGTGACCGGCAATGTATGGTGGTTGAGCTAAATATGTAGTATTGTGGACAAATTTTTTAGGAACAGGTTTTGAGAAAATAAAAATTAACTCTTATCATCAAAAGTAAGTAGTCTTATTCAATTATTAGTTTCTATAATTTCTCATTTTTCACAAAGATTTTCTGCAGATTTTCTGGAATTTTCTTGAGAAGACGACATTTGAAGAATTTGTAGAAATCTGCGGACACATTCATAGAAAAAAAGAAATTCAATATAATGATGAAAACGAAATAATTGATTCTAGCATTGATTTATTGACAAATTTCTTTAAAGAAATATGTTCCTAAACATGTAATTAGTTAACTGTATAATTTTTACTTTATTTTTGTCGTCGTCATTTAATAATTTAAGAAAACCGATTCTGAAAACGTACCCACCCAAATCATAATTTTGAACGTCGACTTTGCACTCAAACTCAGTAATTATTCATCTTAGAAACTTTTTATATGTCTCAAATGAATTCTAAAAAATGTGTCCGCTATACTGGATACTCAGTTCAACCACCATACATTGCCGGTCACCCCCCTTAAGAGAAAGCAGAACTTTTATATTGTTATTTAGATTCTCATAAAAATTCTTAAGAAGTAAACATATTTTAAGTTTTAACTTGAACCAGATATATAAATAATTTTGTTTATCCAAACCCCGTTGAATTTCACGCGCATATCATTATTTTGACATTTTCTTTGTTGGAATTTGTTTCAAGCGAAAAATATTTGGTTATTAAAAATATGTCGATATGTATACCAAAAAATCCGTCTTGAAACACATAATTCAAAAAATGTTAAAAACATAAAAATGTGTTAGAAATTGAAAAGTTTAAAGCAAAAAAGGGATTTTTTAGTGGATATTTGTCCTCCAAAAAACTAGGTATTTTTTAGCCCTGGATCAAACAATTTTCAAAATAAAAAAAATCTGAAAAAAACTATTCAGTGGTTCAAGCTGAAGGCGCAACTTTAAATACCCATATCGACATGTTTCAAAAAATCAAAAATTCGACCTCCCTTAGTGATTTATGATTTTTTTAAATGCTTGCGCCGCTGACCCATTTTTCTAAAAATCAAAAAAAAAATTTAGAATGTTTTTTGTAAGTTATTTATAATCTTTATCAAAAGTCCATTTAGAAGAATAAAAATTATTTGAATTTCTAAGAACAAAACGGATAAATTTGCAATGTTAAATTAACAAGGCCTTTCAACCTCCCCTTCTTTGTACTTAATACTTTTAATGTAATTTTGTTTCAATGTCAGAAATTTTCTAATAAGTATGTTTGTAAGTGACCCTCCATGCAATTCTGATAAAGACTGGTTTACAATAGTACCCTTCAAAGCTTTGTCTGATCAAGTATAAATTATATATTCATGATTTTGTTTATTTAAGCCGTTTTGCGCCTGTTTTGCTTATAAGAAACAATGGACAAATTCACAGAAGTAAATTTTCGAGCCAACTTCCACAAGCGCGGCGGCTTGTAAAAGAAGAAAAATAATTTTTATTTTAAAATATCTTCAAATTATTCTAAAAAACCCACATCATTGCCCATCCCTAGTCATCTATAAAATAATTTTCAAGATCGCGGAAAAAATGAGATTTGTGGGGGCGGCCATACTGGAAACATGTTTCTGTCTATTCAATGATGATTGATCAGTTTTTACCAAAGTTTAAACTTTTGATTTCTTTTAGTTGGGCGTAGCAGCATAGGCAGGGGCATAGGCAGGGACATAGGCAGGGACATAGGCAGGGACATAAGCCAGGGGCATAGGCAGGGGCATAGGCAGGGACATAGGCAGGGGCATAGGCAGGGGCATAGGCAGGGACATAGGCAGGGGCATAGGCGGGGGCATAGGCAGGGACATAGGCAGGGACATAGGCGGGGGCATAGGCAGGGACATTGGCTGGAATTAATTCAGGGGGCTTTATCTTATTCAACTTTCCTAGGAAACTCTCATTTTTTTCTAACAGAAGGGTGGGAGGAGTGGGGGGTCAGCCCACACATCCCCCTGAACGGGGGTGTATTACGGGAAGTGTGTGGGGGGGGGATGATGCTTAAACTTGTTTAAGGGTACTATTTATTATAATTATGACTTGTTCTACAACTTCTATGCAGAATGGATATACTGGATAAATTTTCATTAAGCTCTTAAATAAAAATTTGACTTTAATAGTCGTCTTTCTTATTCTACAATTTTTTTTGGGTCCCAATGTAAGTAAGTATTACCTCTTATATCCGTAGTTGATATCA